>NW_010157549.1:0-7211 GCF_000695765.1 Mesitornis unicolor
TCAGGCAATCAACAGTTTCTGAGTAGAATTCAGTACTCCTCTAATTTAATCATGTTCCTGTTGTAATGAATACACAGAGAAACTCCTACAGGTTTTTCAATAGTCCTCCAGGAGAAAGAAGGAAGCAAAAAGCAGAATTTCAAACATTCAATGAAAGAAACAAGAATAATTTTTTATAATAGAGTCTATATTCTTAGGTAATTTAAAACATTTTAAGGTACATAGATGGTAAAATCTGCAAAGTTCTATGAAAAACTGAGATCACCAAAGCTCTACTTTGTGCCCTACTAACATTTTTGTAATACTCTGCCCTTGAGTATATATGCACTAGGTATAAGAAATAAATCAGTGCTCATGCACAGCAGCTCTCTGTGTAGCTGCAAGGATTCAAACAGATTTCATCTTTTTACCTTTGCCCACCCCTGATTATATACTTTACAGTATGATGGCTTGCAAAGAGCTTGTATTTTTATCATGGAGATCTAGTCTTTCCTTGTTTGCCCTTTGCTTTGAGCTTTTCCTGTCAGGACATCAATACTGGGCAGAAGGGAGTTCAAACAAAAATAGAAAACAAAAACACTTCTGAGAGAAATTTAAGGGCATTTCAGGTAATTCATCTTTTGATGTACTAAGGAAATCAAGGAGAATATTCTGCTGCCTTCCTGACACCAAGACACATCTTTCTTTGAATGCAGCCCGCTGTTTTCCAGGACAGACTAATCAAGTTGAGGGTTCTCCTACAGAACACTTCAACTACATTTTGCACAACAGGATGCCAGTGAGTACGCTGAGCAGAGTGCTATGGAAGTTAGAAAGCACTACAGCCTATTAAGATATACATTCACATTGCTCTGGATAATCTACTACGCTGCACTCTTTGTATATAACTCGCATTGCTTCAAAAAGGCTCCTCCAGGGAAATGTTTTTGTCTTAATTTAAGTGCATGCATTGCCAGATCAGGTAGGAGGGCCATTTGTGGTTTGATGTTTTAGGTTGAAAAGACTACTATGATTTTCCAGTAAAAAATATTCAAGGTTTATACTGAACACGTTAAGGTGGAAAGCCACTAAAAAAAGAGAGAAACAGCTGGCAAATTAACACAAGGAACAGTGCTAAAAAGAGAAACTGCAATCTTTTTCTTTTAAGAAGGACATCAGTAACTACCATAAATCCTATGCAAGTGGTTAACGGACATTTCACTGTAGACCTGGATGAGAAATAGATGTTTAAGTGCTGAAAAGCAACATATGGTAAATTTTAGCAATGCTGTATGAGTGACGAGTGATCTAACTGGCAAACTCTACCAGAGGAGGAGAGAAATAGCATTGAAAGTGCAAGTATTGATTACTGCACAGCAGAAGACAAAACAAAGAGATCAGGGATGGCAGTGGGAACTGTCACCAGAGCCTGTGCCCCAGCATGGGCTGCAGTACCACGCTCTCCTGCTGCCTGAGGATCTGGAGGTCAAGTGGCAACAGGCAAACGTGCAACCATTTGGCATCTTGAATTCTGCTGTTCACTTACATCAAAGTGGGCAGACACAATTTATCTGACTGCACATTTCAAGAACTAGTTAGAAAACATGAATTGATAGATTCTCTATTTATGCGATGCATTTCAGGACATTGCGATGGAGTTATTTTACAGGTTTCAGACATCATTTGTCAGAATTTCAATGGAGAGAAACAGGCTTTATTGACAAAGACAGGAATCTTCAGTAAAAAACTTTGGAGACATACATCTGACAGATGTATCTGCTAACATTTTCATATCAACAGAATCTTCTTTAGCTCTATTAAAAGACATCCTTTACTAAAAATGCAGCTGAACAGTATATTCCATTGACAGCTTGATAATAAAAAAGAAAAGGTATAACCAGGCCACTTTAGTGGCATCTTCTCAAAAAGATTACTCACAAACCAAATGCATACACGATGTTCAGACAGTATTTCTACTAAAGATAAATGACAGAGACTACATGCAGAAAGCAGAGAAAAGTTTCTATTGCATGTAAAAATAAACACATTTATCATTTCCAAAGGATAAATGGTTCTTCTAGAAATTTTATAGGGCAGTAGCCACAATTTAGTCTTCAATAACTGCAGTCCTTTAGAAAGCAAATACACATTCAAAAAATACATATCAACATAGAGGCAGAGATCCTATTGCTATGATTACTCACCTCATAATTGGCAATTGTTTCTCGATCAAGGGCTCGGGTCACAGAGACGTCCCCACTGATCTCATTGATTTTAAAAATCCCTTTTGGGTCTTGATCTACTCCCTTACCAGAGAGGCGAAACTTAGCTCCCTCTGTCCCCTCACTGCTGATGACCTGCACGGCAGAAAATAAGAAGGTACAGGCAATATTATAAAAAATTTAAAAATTATTCTAGAGCCACATTAGCTGTTTATATATTTTACCTCAGTTGAGGTAAATTCCCTGCCAATAATACATAACTATAAAATACAGTTCATGGTAATATATAATAACTATAAAATACGGTTTCAATCATACAGAAAACACTGTGCAATTCTTGTGTTAAACCCTGGAAAAGCTACTGATGTCCTTAGCCAGTTTCTAGCTTATCTTTACTAAAGTTTCTATCATTCCATTGCTACTCTATTGACTCTATTTCTAGAATTTGACATTTTAATTTAATCCTATTTATTCAGCTAAATTGATAAAACAGCTACAAACTTACAAAAAAAAAAAGAAAAAATAATTATTCCAATGAGTGGCACCAAGCATACTTATTTCACAACAACCCTTACAATACCAGATAGCCATCACACAATATTTTCCAATTACTCAGTCCTTTTTATTAGCCATCATAAATCCATTACAAAACAGACAACTCTCAGGTCAGGTTTCCCCCCCCATTCCTTTCTACACTTCTCCTTCCCCAGGATTTTAAACCAAAGGAAAAATCTCCTCATGAAAATATCTGGGTATCCTGCCCAGGACTCTGCTTAGTCACACACCTGTAACTCCTCCACTTTCCAGATTAATGTGTGTGTGTGAAAACTACTTCTTACTATCACTACCTTATTTCCCCATTTAAAAAAAATCCCTAAAAATCCAATTTCAAGGCTGTCTCACTTTAGTGACAGTAGCATATGTTAACTTGCAGAGCTACACAGTGTTTGTTAGCAGCTACATGATTTGCAGATTTGTATTTGTACACCAGGATCCAGAAGGATTATATATTAATCCTGCCCTTCAAGGCTGACAATCTTTCCAATCCATTCATTCCCTCTCGTGTTTCATGTTCTTACATTTCTAACAATTTTATATCATTAATATTTCCACAGAATCACTAAGTCAAATATTTATATGCTGGTCTGATTTACAGCTCAAGAAGAGGAAGGGGAAAAAGTTGTCTCCCATTTTGAGATAATAAATATGCAGGGTGTTTAATAAAATCCCTGAGGAAACACATGGGTTTTGCCCTGTTGCAGTGGGTTAGCAACGCTGCTTTGCAGATTACTGGGTAGTGAGATTTTTACTAAATTCCATAATCATTATTCCTTTATTTTAATTAAGAAAAACTTGCCATGGGTTATGAAATAGGAAATCAGCATTTTTAGAGATTAAGTATCAATTCTGAAACCCTTTGGGGAAGGAAGGAATTTCAGAGTAAAAATCTGTTTCACCTTTCTTTTTCTTCCCTCTTTCAAGTCAAAAACACCAATGGATGAAGTTTTCTTCTCGTGTATTTTCGAGTATGTCATGCCAAAACACAGAGGCAGACAACACTGAAGGTGACAAAAGGGCAAAGTAACTTTGTAACTTGCAGTTTTATGGAGCCTGAAACCAAAATTCAATGGTTCCTACTGAAATGTTTCCTGCTGTTCTGTTCATTTTTTGACCAACCTCTGGTATTTTTCACACCAAGTCTAAAAATATGTGTATTTCTTAACATAAAACTATGCTTACGATTTTGCAATGTCACGACTGTTGCTCACTTCAGTAGGGAAAACATGAATTGATCATCTTCTGCTCTATTTCTGAGACTTATTACAAGAGAAGTGTGCCTTCCCATCCAACATAAGAACAATGGTTTGAAAGGCCTGAAGTCAGCCACAGGTCAGAAAAAAATCTAATTCAGAGATGTCTGTACAACAGTCATTTCCACCATAGCCACCAAGCATTACCAAACTGTTTATGAGAAATTTAAGATGTGGTATAGGTGCAACATCCCAGTTGTAACAAGCCACAGAAAGGAAAATAAATCATGGGCTGCACAAGGGAAAAAATCCAGATAATCATATACAGATCTTTCTCCACAGTAGATAGAAAGGAAGGAGTGTAATAACAATAATAATAATAATAATAATAATAGCAGCGGCGGCGGCGGCAGCAGCAGCAGCAGTAGTAGTAAGGGTCCCTGTAAACCTTACTGGAGGCAAACAGCGGCGGCGGCGGCAGCAGCAGCAGCAGCAGTAGTAGTAAGGGTCCCTGTAAACCTTACTGGAGGCAAAATTTCCTCTCAACTCCAAATCTGGAAAAGATCTTAACCTTGAGTTTGATGGTAAGACATTGCAGTGTGCACCCAAAAGATCTGTACTCCTTGGAGCTACAACACATCCCATATCTTATCCTCACTTTAGCTATAAACCATTGTTCAAAATATAATTTACAGGACAAAAAGAGTTTCCAGGCAACCGAGTTTGGTCTAAATGACTGGATGTGCTCATTCAGCTCTTTTAAAGCTTCAGGAAGTGGTTGCATTCACAGTGCAACAATGTGCACACACTCCTCTGCTGTGTGCAGAGCCATCTATGCATCTAGTTACTGCACAGTGACGTATGCTTGATGTAGTAGTAAGGAGCCAAGGTTATAGATGCTCCGTGTACCACTGCATCCTTTGTTCAAGAGCAATGATGACTGCATAAAAAGTAATTTTCAGAAGTATGATTCCTTAAAATGTTTAATTAATTAGCCACAAGAGGGAGCAACACACTCCAATAAACGTAAGGAAGAATACTACGTCTCCTAATTAAGATGCTTAGATAATGGCTGCATAGTTCCAAAAAACTACATTTTCCAGTTCCCGTTAAGCTCAGTACAATGAAACGTTTAATAAAAATCAGGCTTAATTTGCCATATGGTTTGGTGCTTCAGTAAGAGCAAGGAAGGAAGAACAGGAGGATCGTCTGACATCTCCTCTGGCAAGACTACAATTCTGAATCCTGTCATAAACACAGCACTGCTCACATGAAAACTTCCTATCTTACAACATATTTACAGAATGATGCTTTCCCAGTCTACTGTCTGAGAAGAAAACAAGGCCATATTATTTCTGCTGGAATGTTCACTTTGGGATGTCCTTTTGACATTTCTAAAATATGAAAATTACTATCCCACACTTACTACTACCTGTAGCCCAGACAGAAACCCTTACTTCCATAATTTGCTCCCAGCTTTAGGAACTTCACTGCAGGTTCTAATATCAAAAATGTCTGCACCATATGACAGTGGCTGTGTGTTGCACCTAAAGATCCTTCATTCTTCAGAAATGGTCCGGTTACGGTAGCACAGACCTAAGCAACCACCTACTAAGACTATGGATAAGGCAGACGCACTTCATCTGGGCTCCCAATTTCTACCTGTTTCATTTTCCTTGTTCTGATCTCACAGTTCAGAAGAGATTTGACATTCCACGGGCAGATGGCATAGACAGAATAGATGCCACCTGAGTATCCCACAGTACTATAGACTTTTAAGGCTATTTCCTCACCCACAACCCAAATGACAGATTTAGACATTTCTCACTTCTCCACACCGATAACAGTTTCCCGTGTCAAGGGTACATCAGACAATAAATTTATTAGAAACTGAAGTGCATCCATGCCAGCCTTGTCAGCACCACACATCTAGCAGCCAAGACAAACCAGTTGACATTTTGTTTTGTTTTATTTTTATCAAAACAGGCTGCACAACTAAAAGACACTTTAAAGAAAACAAAAGGTTACTTAGCTGACAAGATCTGCTTTTTGCTGAACCATGGACAGAACATAACTACCAAATGCTATTTTTCAGCTGACATTACGTATCCCTTCCAGCTAAACTCATTTCAGCAATGTGATCCCTCTGTTGTTACGGGTTTATCGCAAAAATAAATCAGAGTATTCTCAAGAGAGGAACAGAAATAGAAGTACAAAAAACCACACTAGCCCCAGAGAGAGACATTACAGTTCTGCCACCCCAGCAAATCCGTCCTTAACAGCACTGTTTGCATTACCCGTTTCATTCTTTAAGAAGCACTTGCCTCAACCATTTCCATAATTTCTTAGTTCTTGACATCATCTGAATTAGAGACGCATCGTATCAGCTTCACTTTTTAATTAGAAAACAAATTCCACCCTCAGACAGGAATATTTGGTTCTAACCCCAGTGCTTTTCATTTCAGAGCCTTACGCTGTCTCTCTCATGTATTGTTGGGGTTTTTGAGGGGGGAAGGAGGAAGTTTGTTTTGGTTTTGGTGTTTCCCCTCTCCCCGAGCCTCCTAGGAAACAAATTTATCCATGGAATATTTAGAGGCACACAATTTTTTTCTTTAATGTAGTGATTAAATGTGGAGCCCTGTTTGGTTCCATAAGAGCAAACCAATGGTTTAGGCCCATTGTTTAGGTATTGTATAAATATTTAAACAGACACTTCCTGTCCTGCCACACTGAAAATGACTCTTTACAGTTAGAGGCTCCATCTGCTCTGTACTGACTCAAATAATCTTTCAACCAAAACAAATGCAAAATATTCCCATCGTTATTCAAAAGCACTAACCAACAGAAACTGCTTCATTACTATAAGCTAAACACACAAGTCTGATTAGAAAGCAACTTCATAACTTTAAGTTTAATAATTCATTAAATCCATTGGTTCTCAGTACTACTATCTTTGATAACTGACTAATAGATAAACTAGTTAAGCATGGGAACAAAAGTCTGCTCTCAAAACACGAGCTAAGGTAATAAAGACAAGGATGAATGTGTAAGGATTGTCTGGCTCGTAGTTTAAACAGGTTTCGGTGATGTCCAGTGCACCAGGCGACTTGTGGGGGGTTGCAGGAGCAACTCAGCCTTAGGTTGCCTTGAGGTCCTGTCTCTGCAGAGACGACCCATGGGGAGCTGTGTAGATAGCTCAGCCCTGAGTTTTGTGGTAAGCAGGAAATTAAACAGGGCAGTGCCACACAAAGAACGGAAA
>NW_010157550.1:0-73637 GCF_000695765.1 Mesitornis unicolor
CAGACTCTCCACTCTCTCCTCATCTGCCCCAAAAATGTAAACTCTTTATAAAAAGATACAGCACAACACTTGAGTTGGTGAGCAATCCAGCTTGGAAGAGGCAGTGACCTGGCCATCGAAACAAACCTAGATGACACAACCATGTCTGTACAGCCAGGAGCAGGCAAATCCTGCTGTGTCCTATGCCAGTCCCAGCTCCAGACTGGGAAATATACATTACAGGCTGGGTTAACCTGGTGCTCCCCCTCTTCACGAGGCTTAGAGAAAAGCAGTGCAGATGTATAATACCCCTCGTCCCCAAAAGGGCACTTGTAGGGCAACTCCTGTGGCCCAGGTGAGTGTGTTGGCCACTGGGATGTCAGTCAGAGGTTTGTCATGCCCTCTCTCTGACCACACTTTTCACGTTAGCACTGGAGATCTTCCCCCCAGCCAGGGAGTTCGAATGGGGTTATGTCTCCTCAGACAGTCCCTGCTCTGACAAAAGAGTCTAATCAGAAAAAGCCCAGCCAGCTCTGTGCTGGACTCCTATCCAGGCTCTCCATGGCCTGCTGCCAACATCACCCATATGTTCCTGCTTTAGCAAAGTCTAGTGTCTCAAACACTCTCACTTCCTCTAAAGCAACAACTCTTCCACCAGAAAGCGAACCTCGTGCAGCAGGTCTGCCTGTGATCCACTCGCCCTCCCAAAGGATGCAGCCTCCTCTCCCGTACACTGCTGGCTTTCTTCTAAGCCTTTCATCTGAAAAATCTCTGAAATACATATTTTTAAGTTTTCATTGATATTTGGCTCGTATTACAATAAAAGAAGTCCTTAAGCATGAATAAACTCACATACCTAATCCACATATTTCTCTTTTCACCTTCCCTGCCTCCCCAGACCATTTCATTTACTGCTAGCTTTCTTGGCTGTTTTACATCCTTTTTGCTCAGTTTTGTACTTCATGAACTAAGCTGTTCTTTTATGTAAGGCTTATGTCAGGGATTTCCTATTTCCCAGCGCCTGGTCAGGATTCATTTAAACTATATGTCTCCAGGTTTAAAATATTTTGTTGGTTTCAAAAGGAATTCATCATGGACTAACATGCAGTGTCAGTAAGGGTTTCAATATCTAGTCTATGAATATATTATTAAGCCTAACTTCACTTTAAAATGCTTGCTGAAGAATCCATACTGAATATGATTCTTGTAGGTTTGTATTATGTAGGCAGAGCTCAAAGTATGGGACCTGTTACTAACGTAAGAGGTGGTATTTTTGACCCCTGGCATTTTCAGCATATCTTGAAACTGTCTGTGCTGTAAAGTACGGATTGCTCTGAAGAAAGATGCCCTAAAAATATAGAGAACAGCCTTTGTCAGTGAAGAATCAAACGGCTTCAGGTGCACCTTTAGAATATCACCTTATTTTTCAAGCATGGGGCAGCTGATCTCGGAGTGTTTCTCCTGGAAAGGCACATGCATATTTTATATTGAGGTCTAAACTCCGGGAACTTGATTCTGATTTTGTTTATGCCCGTGTAAATCAGGAGAAGTTTATAAGGCAAGTCACTGTCAGTACAGATTAGAAATTTTATATGTACCCTCCCTCCTTGCCCTATTTTTTCCAAGGGAAAAAGAATAAACCTGCCAGAAAAATGTGACACTTTCTCTCTGAATTTTCCCTGCTGCCTTCCAGCCATGGGTGTGAAGTGTCCCCGATGATATAAGACCCAGACAGGTAAATAGTTATTTTGTGATCTAAAAATCAGATACTTTAATAATAGAAAAAGAGAACTAGGTTATTCTGTTGTTGTTTTATAGACATCAGTTATGTAACTATAATTTTATTATTCCCCAAAAAGATGCTTTCTTAATGCCTTATATGAAAACTGTACATAATATGGGCAGGCAGGCAATGTGGTCACCAGTTATGTTTAGAATTAGTACCCAGGAAGTACATACCATCTGTCATGAAATTTTGCTCCAAAAATGCAGATTTGATATTTATTTTGACAAGTGTATTTCTTCTATTTCAGGATAATATGACACTCAATCCCCACTTTCACTGAGGCATACCTCTGTTTGGCAAAGTGAGTAAACACACACAAAAATTAAAAAATAAATACTAGTAACCAAGCTTTAGCTTTCAACATTATTAATTCCTTAAGTCTCATTTGGGGTAAAACATCCATGCTCTGAAAGCTGAATGGGAGCTTCTTTATTTTACTATGCTTCCTGTAGACAAAGTGATGCTGTCAAAATAGTACTACACAGCAAGTGAGCTGCAGGCTTCACAACCCCCCAAAAAGCAGAGATCCTCTGGGACTATTCTGCCAGATGTGTATGGTCTTTTCACAGTCCAGAGAGGAGTTTCCATCAACCCTCATCTGCTCACTGACCTTCACAATCCCACTGACATTAAACTTTGCTGCTTCGCAGGGCTCTGCGGGCACCGGGGCCTTTTCTGATTCAGAGAGTTGTATTGCTTTTTTAGTTTAATCCTCTCACACACAAACCTTTCATTTCTGCCCCTGAGTGCTGTTTTTTACAAAGCTGGAATATGAAAATTCTATCATTTGCAGACTATAAACATTTGGTGAAAAAAATTGTATTTTCATTCCCACTCATCTTTGTCCCGCAAGTGCTATTCATTTATCCCCTCTATACATAAAAAGGCTCTTTTCTTTCCAAATGTTTCTTTTTCTGCAGCTGAAAGGACAGGAAGAGAACTGAAGAGCATTACTGAGAACTTTACAGTAACTACCAAATAGCAGAGTTAGTGACTTTACCTACTGGCAATGATCCAGATTTGTAACTTGCACATGTGCAATTCACATTTGTACTAAAAACTAATTTCCTACTGAAGCCATTGAAGAAAGATGCTGTAAAGAGCCCGGTCCTCAGAAAAGCTAAGAAGCCCATGCTGAGGGACTGTCAGCTTCCCAAGACTGTAATCAGAGCTGAGCTGCGTTCAGATGAATCACAGTGCCATCCAGCACTAAGCTTCAAATGTTAACCACTACTGTAAAAATAGTTCCCCTTTTTTCAGCTTTCACAAGTTTTCTGGGATTACCTCCCTCTAAACAGACAAGCACATGGATCTCAGATAGTCTTGGCTGTTGCATAAAGATGATTCTCTTTAATGTTACAAGAACTGTCCAAAAGCCTCCTTTACTGACATAGAAAGAAATAAGATGCGTACTGGAACAAACCAGGGGGTTTTGTATTTACAGAAGTTCTTAAAAACCAGCTAAGCCTTTCAGAGGCCATGATGTGCTTCCTTACTCGCTTTCTGATTCCTGACTCATTCTGTGTACAATACCAGAAGGGAAGAGCTTTTGAAGATGAGCCTCTGATTGCTGCCATCCATGAAGGATTTCAAAGCTCTGCACACAGTTTGTTTTAGAGCTGACCCTGAAACTTTAAAAACCTTCTCTGTGGCACAAGGGAAGACATACTTTATGGAACAACTCTGCCTCAGAGTATCTGCCCTGGGTAGATAGCTGGAATGGCAGAGGCCCATGCTAACCTTACGGGTAAAGAACTAATGCAACAAATCAAGCCAAAATTCAGTTACTACACTTCCTACTTTTTGTTATCATTGTTGCTATGAGAAATACTTGTCCCTGCAAAAGGATTTTTCCAAGCCAAGGCCAAATCTTGAGCAACCACCTTTATATCCACAGCATGAGACAGAGGAACTTACAGGAAGTGTGAACTAAAATCAGTGCAAATGATGAAACTAGTTTTAATTTTAAAAAGAATCTACATAACAGATAACATTTAAAACAGAGGTGGGAATGCCAAAAGGAAGAAGATTGAAAACTTCATGGCTAAAAGTGGAACGGGATCATTTTCATGTCATGCCTCCTTTAAGCACAGTCGCTGTAGTTCTTAACAATTAAGATAATAAAAGACACTTTTCCATTAGGCTGTAGGGTCCCCATCGGCATATGGTTAGGCTTTGTGTCTTCTCTTTGGTAAACCATTTACTATCTCAAAGTGAAGAATTTCTTCCTTTGTCATGTCCATAGATGAGATTAACAAGCACACACACTTTATACACTTCATTAATCCTTGTGATGATTCATGCGCATGGGGGTCATACTCTAATCCAAGTCAGACCTCTAAAAATACTTGACCTCCAGATGGCTGTGCTGACTGCTGTAGCTAAGAGCAGAGTTTGGACACATTGTCTTTCTTTTCATAGCACCCTAGTACAGATTAAACATATTCAAACTAAAAGACATGCTTAACAGTGTGCTGACTATACATAAAGGAGGTCATTTGGGCAAGGATTTTGATTAGTCTGAGATTTAGTTCAAAGCCTGGCACCATTGCACTGTGCTCTTGAAAGAGTCTTTGGGCACTAAAAATACGGCATAATAACCACAGTGCTGCAGACAATAAGCTTGTTGTCAGAAGATTTCATCCATAGTGCGAGCATCCTCCAAGATGCTCACTGTTGGTTGCGCAGGACAGCGCTCCGGGGTGCCTCAGATCTCTGAAAAGGGTGCCAGTGTAATACTACAACCAGAGATAAATGTTGCAAGAAAAGAATGACCATGAATGTAATCGCTATCTAGCTCTGCTTGCATTCAGCTCCATACTTGGTTTTTAAGGTTCTCTATAAGAGTCAAATTTATTCCCAGATGTGAATGGCTTCCTTTCCTGTCATTTCTCTCCATCACACAGAAATCAGACCTCAGTTTGAATCTAAGTACTGCTATTCTGGTTTATTTAGTCTTATCACTGCACTACTTCCAATTTATTCTATGACAGCCACTCAGAATTCCCTATCACGACGATTTTTCTTTTCCAGACTTTATAAATAGTAGTTCTTTCACTTAATTGCAAGCACTTAAAAGGTAAGTCTGTAATTTAAGATTGTTTTCTAACCTGAAGGACATCCATCCCAAATATACAAAACAGGCAAGATGGCTTAGTGTTGGCAAGTATTCATCTCTCTTTTCCAACTATATTTAGAGGATTAGCTCAGATTAGGTGTCAGATTTAGGAAGCTAATATTAAAGGAAGTAGAAAATACCCTAACAGCTTTCTATCTGTAAGAAATTAAATGTTGTGCTCCACACACAGTGTGTCATTAAAAAAAGTCTGCTGGTTTTACCCACAGGTAAGATATATAGCTGTTTTCCCATCTGTTGGATTACTTAGAAAATATTTACTCATCCCACAAAGTTTGTTAATCATATGCATAAAGGACCAGATTCTTACCTGGGGTACATGGGAATAACTTCACTGATTTCAAAATTGTGCTCAATAGCAGAAAGAACATACCACAGGCCATTAACTCCTCCTGAGACTATTGAAAAGGAATTCATCAGTTCAGAATAAATGTAGGAAGTTTAATATTTTCCACAATGATCCATCTGATGTATTTCCTCATAAAGCCTGTCAACGATGGCAATAATGAAAAAAAATGTCATGAAGGTCAAAAGCTGTTCTCTCAAACCTCATCTGCATTGCAGTTTCAATAGATGTTGCTGTTAAATGTGGTCGATTCTACTTCACTTGAAGCATTTAAATTAAATCTGAATACCTTTCTGAGAAGATATGCTATAGATCAAAGAGGTGCATTGAGCCTGGAGCAAAAATGAGTAAGTGGGTTTCTATGGGCTGCATTACATTAGAGTTCAGAATAGATGATCTTAACGCTCTCTCCTCACCTGAACACATGAATGCAGTCTCATTTAGCTAGGCAGCACTTCACTGCCACAGGTATGCTGCTTTCATGAACTATAAAAATACATCTAATTTAAGAAACTGGCCCTTGAGCTCAGTGAGTGCTCCTGAGTCACATAAACCCGTCTCTTGTTATTGCAGACATCATATTATATCCTTTTTTATCAACTTCAATTTTAGAAGTTTGTTTTCTTTACTTCCTCTACTCCTGTTGCTATAGCGGTTAGGAAAGTTCTTCTAATTTCCACTCCAAATTTTCACACAGCTAGTTTACATTTTTACAGTTTATTTCTGTCTTTTCTGGCAACCCTGTCTTTCAGCTTAAATAGTTATTTTCTTTCTGTAACACTTTTATGAACTGAAAGACTGCTTTGCTAAAAATATACTAAAAAGAGATTTTTCTTCTTGCAAGATGCTTCCCATTCCCCTGCTGACCCTAACCTTGTCTCTCTGTGCCTGTTTCCATTTGAGTTCATTTTCATGAATAAGGGAGCTCCATGTAGGATTTGGAGTTCCAGATGAGGTCTGAGAAATAGGTATGAAAAATAGTCTTTCCTCTTTCTACAGGTATTGCTGTCCTGTCCATATTTGTCTTTTCTGGCTGTACCACACCAGTTGTGCATACTTATCCTGGTAAATAACAAGCCCAAGTTTCCATCCTCAGTTGATTTTACCTGCTTTGTTTCTGGTTCATAGCAGAAGTTATTTTCTTATCCCTGTCCAAGCTAAATACTTGACATTATGTTCTGCAGAAACCCATCCTACTCTAATCACCCAGTCCTCAGGTCATTCAGTTTATCTGTATATCCTGATCACTCATATATTGATCGTTCATGTCTTAATCATCTCCCAAGCCTTTGTGTCACTAGCATTTCCCATTAGTGCTCCCCTATTCTTCACTCTACAGTGAAAACTTTTAAAAAAAGATACAAACTCTGCTCCCTTACTGCTCCTGCTCTGCTCCATTGTAAACTAACTTCCTTTAATGGCAGCATCTTGCCTTTCAATGCCACTTGATTACATTTCTATTGTAAGCATCTCCTTATCCAGCATAGAGTGCATCCATTGATGTCCACCTTCACTGATTTAACAACCACTGATTTAGCCACCCATGTGGCACCCCATCGCATGCTTTACAGAGATGGGATCAAGAAGAGCTCCTGCATTTCATTGTCTACAGAAGTGGTTGTCTTATCAAACATATTTCAAGTCTTTCAGGACAAAGACAGTGCTGGTGATTTTCTGAATAATAACTGAAGTACTTTCCTGAGATGCCAAAGACTTAGGGTCGAAGCAGATCTCAGCCTTGACTATGGGGGGGGAAGAATCTCCACTATCGGGGACAATGCATTGTGGAGGGGTATGAAGGAAGGGTGTGCAAACATAATTTACTTCTCCTGAACCTGGGGCCCTGTGGAGATAAGAAAGCAGAATCCAGGTGACTAGTAGGAAAATAAGGTTTGTTCTGCATTAGTTCACTCACTAGGACAGCACACTTGACATGGATCAATAGTGGGATTCAACTACCACATTTCTTTAAACTAGTCCTTGAATACGTAACAGAAACAGAAGATCCCTGATCATCCACCTTTAAGTATTCACCCCTGCCCAGCACACTGACTTTCAGTTTGCTGATCTTGCTTTTCAGAGAAGTGGGTGAATCTTCCCTTACTTCCAACAAGTCCTTCTTTTACATCCCTTTTTCAGAAAGATTGCTTTTCTGTTTATTTTTCCTATTTCTCCCCAGATCATAGCTGCCAGATATCTCCATTCTTCCTCCTGCCTTTTTTGAATCTGGGTATTCTCTCCAGATTGCTTCTCTCCCTTCTTGTTCTTCATTTCACAGTGCAAAAAGCTCATCCCTTAATTACCCCTGTGTCTTGCAGGTGACTCTTCATTCCATTACAGTATTCTCATAGACATACTTCCTGTTGTCAACCTATCTAGAAAAACAACCTTGAGATTGCCTTGCACAGTAGGTATCTGCATATTCTGAGTTTCCTCTGAAACGTTTTCTTTACCATGTCTTCTATGTCCATCTGTACTTCTGCACCAGTTCGTTCTATGGTCTATTGATCTTTTATTCGAGCTCTGATAGGTTACGCTTAATGCATGTACACTTCTAATCAGATATACATTCTAAATTAATGCATAATATGAAGTGTCTTCCCTGACTAGTTGTACTGATTCTATTATTCTTTAGATTTCACAGAATCACAGAATCACAGAATGTTAGGAGTTGGAAGGGACCTCAAAAGATCATTCAGTCCATCTCCCCTGCCAGAGCAGGATCACCTAGACTAGGTCACACAGGAACGCATCCAGGCAGGTTTTGAATGTCTCCAGAGAAGGAGACTCCAATTTCTTCTCCTAATAGTCTCCTATTCATCAGTGTCTTCTCCGATTAGTTCCTGCTTTTAAAGACAAAAATAAATTATGTTGAAAAAGAAAAAAGAAAAAAGAAAAACCCCCAAGCTACATAAAGTTAGCCTGTCACTGCTTTCTATTCACTCCTGCAATAACTTGATTTTGATTACTGGAATGTAGCATCTGGCTGAGATCTCTCAGCATCAAACTAGACTTTCATAATCAACTATTGTGTTTCCAGGCAATGTGTCTCCCAAATTATGACAACATACCAACACAGACATAAAATGTGTTTATGAGTCTTCAACTGCTGTGGAGGATGTGAGATCATTGGGCTGAATTCTTAACCACATTAGGCTTGTTTGGGCGTCATTGCAGATTCCGGGAGAAAACTTTGGGGTTGTTGAATAGCAAACTGTGTGTCCTCTGCACACAGAGGAATCCTCTTCATCCACCAACTTGGCATAACTTTGGCACCAGCTCTGGTTATAGAAGGTCTTTTGGGGCATGGCCAAGGAATAGTGACCCCGGCTGCTGGAATACCGCAGCACTTGAAGCAGGCTTTTGCAACCCTGACATCTCTCCAAACCAAATGCTCTGCTCCAGCGGCAGGAGTGGGAGCAAGAACGGGAAAACAGAACCAAGGCAAAGAACTGATGACAAAGAAAATACCAGGGAAACCAGGGGAAGGAAGAGTACCGTGGGTTACTTAGGGCAAGGGAAATCAAGAAAAACAGGGGCTATACAAGGACTGTGCTACATAGGAAACTATTAACAACAGAGATCAGAGACAGGTGAATTAAAATGCTCCTGAGCTGCTTCATAGTTGAGGTAACAAAGCACAGCTTTAGATACACATTTGCACCCCTCCTTTTGTGAGTCATGTAACCTAAGGTTAAGCAAAAGAAACCCTGGTTTGAAACTGCACCCAGCCTTTCTCCTCCCTTATTCTGTTAATAAATAATTTTTGTAGATAACAATAACTGGTGTGTGGAACTCATGTAATGATGGAGGTTTCATTCACATTTACATTACACATTATCTAGAAACACACCTTGAGAGATGATAAGGATGTGTGTGTGATGATGTGTAACTGTTCGTGCCTGGTACATTACTGATTAAGCTATAATACGGTGTGTACTGTAATGCACACATTTGTTGAAGAAACAGGAAGGAAAAGGAACACTGCAGCAAACAAAATGTTCTTCTACTAAACTCTCTCTCTTTTTTCAGCATGTGTCCAGCTTCTTTACTAGGGTGCAACTGATACAGCACATCTGAGCAAGTTTTAGTAAGATAATATTGTCCCAGAAATTATAAACTAAATGTAAGTTTATCGTAATGCTTTACACCTTCCCGACTTTTTAATTCATTCCTTGGAGGCTTTTTGTCTGTTGATTATGTCTTACTCCTTTGTGTGTAAATAATGCCTTTCTACTGCTGGCAGCAGTCTTTACGTTACTTCAGACTTTGGCCCCAAAAGTGTCCTGCACCTGTGCTATTTTGGAGCCCTGCTGACCCCCCAGTGACCAGCTCTGTGCACAGAGCTTTGCCTGGAAATGTTCATTGGCCCCTATCTGCTTGGGCAGCCAGACTATGTTAAACCCTATTTCTTGCTCAGAACTGCACAGAGACTTCCCCTAACCACACAGAAATAGCAAATACTTGAGGTAGTAAATATTTGTATTCATGAGCAAGGAAACAAACCTTGCAGGTTGAAGAATGCCCAAAAAGATTTGGTTGAATAAATTGTTTTCTGTTAAAATAAACTGAAGTACAACCACAAAAAAACCACCATTCTCCGTATTCTGAGATCTTACACAGGGATTACTAGCTTGTATTGTCTCCACTTTCATGACAAAATTATTGTGCCAATGTTAATTAGATGTGCTTAACAACACATAAAAGTAACACCAAGTAGAACTGGAAAAAAAGTCAAGGATTACTTAGCTTGTATTGCCTCAACTTTTATGGCAAAATTATTGTGCCAATCGTAATTAGATGTTCTTAACAACACATAAAAGTAACCTCAAACAGAATGGGGGAAAAGGTCAATTTTTTACTTAACTAAACTTCTGCTGTGAGAGAAATTTTATTGAAAACCTTAGCACTGCAAAATCACATGCACAAATAGGCAGTGCTCTGTAAAAGTCATAATCATTCATAAAATGCAGCGCACAAGTTTGTTGGAAAGAGCAAAGACAAAGGCTTTTCTATTCCAAAACAACTTTACAAAGTCAGAAATGAAAAAAAGACAAGTGGAAGGTAAGAGAAAGCGGAACAGAAACAATTATTTTGTGCAGGAACAAAAATGTAACAAAAGAAGAGAAATGGGAAGCAGCCTTTTCCAGGAAAGTCAACATAGAATCTTTTAGATACAGTTGTCCACACACATTGGCAGGAAGGGGACTTCTACGTCCATAACCCCAAGTCAGAGGTGCATGGGGTTGACCACTGTTTTAACCTTATACTTCTGGGAAAATGTTTGTAAATAAAGACAAGAGAGAGAGAGACACATCCTGGGCCGAAATGAGATGAGGATAAACATATGAGAAACTATCAATCAGCTTCTTAGGAAAAAGCAGAAAATAGCTGAACTCCTTCCACTTTCTCAGGTAGTGCTGCAGCTTAGACCCAAATAGCAGAAACAAAAACTGGTAGCTGTTACTGTTAGAGTTGCTTAAATGCCAGCAGCAAATGCCTCACAGAATATATCTGTATATATTGCTTTTAGCTGAGGTTTTCTCAAAAGCTGAAAACATTAATTATTGATGTGAAAACAAACGCAGCAGAGTGCCAACGGCAACCCTGGATGCTGTGAGATAGGTGGCAGCATGGTGGATGGACACAGCTGGGAGGAAAGAATGCCACATTTACATCTGCAAAGTATTTTCAAATATTCATATCTGACCCAGCAAAGGCAGGGACTAATGGGTATTAAGGTCAGTGCAGGCATATCCAGAAAGCTGCTTGGGTAAGACTAAATGCAGCAGCAGCAAAAACAGAGTGGGACCACCTTCAAAAGGAACATAGAGCTCCCCACACATGCACACAACTCAGTCCTCTTTGAGAGGTGTCCATTTACCAGTCTTTCACTTTACTGAATGAGTGTTGTCATTCACTTTGAAAGTTTAAAAGAAAAAGGAGCAAAGGAGGGTGCCTCGCAGTCTTTACTCCATCACAACTGATCAGCGATTATAATCATTACTGTGTATAATTCAGCTACAACAGCCCAAGAAGACAATCCCTATGCAGCAGTATTCATCATCACTGTTAGCTGGTGAAAGCAAATTAAAGAGGTGACTGTAAGCCAAGCCTGTCAGACAAGCAACAGTCTCTTGAGAGATGCATGGTAAAGTTATATGATCACAGGGCGCATTTTTGTTAGGAGGGAGCAAAACACCTGAGCACCTATGAGAGTGTGCAGCCATCTACTATCACTGTGAAGCAGATGGTTTCTTGCTTCCTTCTCTGTCTGCCCTCTTTGTTATCTCGAAGAATGCAACCTGTAGACTTGCTTGCAGAGATGCTGGGCATCTTACCCTGTTGGAGAGGACAAAGCTCCTCCCTCAGCAGGAGGTGGGGCAGCTATCAGCACAAGGTCAAGATGAAAAACCCTCAGGGGAAGAACAATCTCTTACCTTTGTCAGCTCTTCTCTATCTTCATGCATGTGATCAGGCACCAGATGCTCAGGCAGGGATGCCTATAAGTACTTTAAAGCATAATTTCAATGAAGTCGAATTACCATTGTAAACAAGTTATTTTCAATTATTTCCCAGTGTATAACTATAATCAGACCTTCTACCCTTGGGTAAAAGCCCAGGTCCTGCTGCTGCCCACCAGAGACCTATGCAGGAGGCTGAAGCATTTGTTCTTGGCTCGCAATACTGCAAAGAGGCAGAAGATGGCAGAAAGAAGCCCTGAAACGGCATCCCACCAGCCCAAGTGGCAAAGCCCTGTCTGGAGCTGCTGAACGCAGAGGAAGCCGCATCTGACCTCCATGCAAGGGTAACTTCTCATCTCGGCATTTTGGAGTGCGCACTTTGCCTTGGTGTATTATGTTTCTTTGACACCGGAAGTACTGGAGAATAGTAGCTGAACACTGTGAGAAAATAAAACGCTTAATCCAACAATGGGCTGGGTGTGAATTTCTCTTTTCACCCTGTTATTTTGTACTGCTTTTGTAGCCACGACTATTGCTGAAATCAGATTCTGCTCTTTCATGGCAACCTCTGGAGAGTCACGTTCCAAAGGACAGCAACCCTGTGAATTCTCAAAAACGGGTGAAACAACAGATTTTGAACCCTTCTGCAGCTTATTTTGTACATTTTAGCCTGATGCTTTGCTTAATAAGACCTTCCTGCACATTCTGCTTGCAAGGCTCCATTTGCAAGCTGGTCCCACCACACCATCAGGAGGAAGAGACAACAGCACAGTGCCAGTGTCAGTCCCACTCACTGTCATTCAAAGTTAAGCAAGCTGTCTAAGGTGATGTTCCTTCCTATCGAGTGCAACTGTGGTACAATCACAAAATCCTTTCATCCACATGGAACTTTAAATAGGAGTTGTTAGATTTTGACAAAGCCTGCAAGGCTGAAGACAGGAACATTATTTGATCCTTGAATGTCTCTTGGTTTCCCTCTCCCCACTTCAATCTACCTGGAAAGCCCAGTGCTCAGAATGGCTCCCTACCATCACTGCTTTTCTAGCAAGCTCCTCTTTGCACCCTTCTTCCCCTGCATACTAGGAGACCAAGGAACAGGGGGCTTTCATGCAGTGCCTCCCACCAGGCTGCTTCTCCTGGTGTGTCTGCTGCCTGCAGCACCGTGAGGTGTTGGTAGGGACAGGCAGCCTCTGCCACCAAGGCTCTTGGTGGAGCTTTGCATCACAGCAGACAGACCCATGCTCATAACAGTAGCAGGAATTGAAAATAGAGGTTCTCACGCATAGTTACACTAACACTGGGCCTTCTTGCACGATTTGAAAGGTGTTCACCTGACTGCACAGACTAGGATGAAGGCCACTGTGGCTTTTTACTTCGTCCATTTTGTTCAAGAAGGAGCAGCAAGTGGCTACTCACATTTTTAGAGGAACCAAACCCCTTTAATGTGTCTGTCCTCCCTCCCAGGCCTAGATGACCAAAACAGGAACTGTGTTGCCTTGGTATCCCATCAAAGGTCAGTCTAAGCAAAGCACCACAGAGCAGCACTCCCATGGCTTGCCCACTCAGCTTGCTGTCCACTGACATTCTCACCCTTGCTGGCACTCGCCTAATAAAGTGTGGGACAAATTAAAGTTATTTGGGCTGTTAAATAAGACCAGCTGTGTTAATTTTATCTCCTCTCGAAACAAAGCAAAGCAAACATACACAGAAAGGGTTTGTCAGGGGGAAAGAGAAGAAGGAAATCAATAGGGAAATAGATAATGTTTTTTAAGCTTCGAAGAAGGTATTAAAATAATGCAGATTAAAAAGCAAACAAAAGCTCTGAAGCAAGCTGGCGGTGTCCTTTTAAGTGAACATGTGTGGGTTTACACATTCACATATGCCCTACAGGTGCACTTGCCAGCTATCCAACCAGACTGTATAAAAATATGCGTGATTTTCCCTCCTTTCCCTCCACCCCACCAGACGTGTTTACTATGAAAGAAGCTGAACAAGTTTGTTCTCTTTCTAATAAAAACTGTTAATAATTATTTCAAGTACACAAAGACTTGCTGCTTTTCTTTTGCTCTTAAGCCAAAACGATCAGTAAGATGTTCTGTTTGCTACTTTCAGCACTTCAGCCATCACCCTGTTTTTTTGACATTGGCTGGAAATCTAGCAGGAAAAAGGAATCACTACTATCTCTTCAAACAGCTTCCTTGGCTTTTGGCCTGAGTTACACAGTAGGAATGTGTGGGAATGTTGCTGATACTCTTTGATGGAGTTAAAACCTGACATGAAATGGGTCCTGGAGCAAGCTTGAAGGCCAGCTCATTCTGGTGTCCTGCAGCAGAGACCAAGTCTTCCAAGTCTGCCACTCTGGAATTAAAGCAGTGAGAAAAAAAGTGCACAGAAACTCTTACTGCCCCTCTCCTCTTGAGGTTGGCGGGGGGTGTGTCATGTCCATCAGCAAGAATGACAAGGGGGAGGTTGAGGGTTGGGAAGTACAGAACAGCTGAACCATGGGATGCTGATGGGACTTACCCCAACCTGACTGCAAAGCTGGTGGTTTTGATAAGGATAACATGTCCATCAGATATTTCCTGGTCTGTCAATCTTGTAACTCCCATCAGGACTCTTATTTCTCACCAGATAGAAAAGCACAGGATTATCTCACTGTGAAAATTAAAGAAGCTACATAAAGCTGCTTTAAGAATCCCCGGAGTCATGTCATATACCCATGCTATTTTATATCAAATCGATAGAAGATTGGGCCCATTGTGCAGCCAGTAAGGTGTCATATTTTGGGATGGGTCTTGTCGCTGCACTGAAATTATTGTCCTTTTTCATAAAACTCACAAGCTCTATTGTGTTCAGTATTGCCAGTAACCTCTATTAGTATCTGGAATATTTGAGGCTGAGTCAATTGGCTGTGCACAACCTATTGTAGAAGTGAGAAAAACATACAAAATTAAGAAAATTATGCTTTCAGTAAGCAAAGAAAGGAATAATTGCTATTGGTGATGCCCATTACTTTTCCAGCTGCCCGGACATCAGAAGAGAGCTAGAGAGGCAGAGAGATTTCTTTGAAGATCTTCTAGCTCTATCCCATTTGTAGGTGCCCTTCCCCTAAAAATTTAGCTCTGCAAGTGATTCCCAAATCTCTCTCTTCTCTATGTAATTCACATTCTAACACTTCACTTCCACATCTCTGACAATCAAGAATGGCCAAAACCTGATTTTTATTTCCATCTTTCCCAGTTTTTCTATTGTTCTTAAGCTCACACTTCCTCCCACCCATGATCAGGGAACATTGTAGATTCTGCTCCCTCTTTCAGTCATTGTATGGTCCAAGTCTATTTGCCTCCTCCTACATAATAGCTCACAGATTCATCCTTTCTCAGCAGCCAGCTAAAGTTCCTAGCAGGATCCCATCATTTTGCACTTTGTCTGTAATAATTTGGTCTCCAGCCATGTTTCAGCACTACTGCTGCCTTCACTTCCATTCAAAACACTAAGATTAGAACCACGTTCCGGGCTCGTTGCTTTGGCTGCATCACCACTCTCCTTGTGTTCTTCCAGTGGCTTTGCATTTTTGAATACAAGCATCTTATCTCTAACTTTAAGATCCTTCACGTTTAGCCCTGTCCTATCCGTAAAGTCTATTGGCCTATCAAACTGTCAGCTCCTGCCTGTGATCTGACAAAGATGACTGCCTTGATCACCATGTCTGCTTCCTCAGCTCCCTCTGTGCTTTCATCTCCCTGTCCCCTACACATAAGGAAAACTACTATGGAGAATTCTTAATCTAACCTCCTCTGCAGGCTTCTCTCTCTGGGGACAGAGAAATAAACTCCTTAACTCCCCTCCTGCACTGGCCAAGCAAATGCAAAGCTGTGATTTCAGCATACCTACTAAGCCCTGTTCACTTTATATTTGTCTTATGCTTTCATCTGACTCCCACTGAGTTCATCCACCATGACTGAAATGGAGAAGAGTTGTATCCTCTGCTCTCTGCCTCCGAACTGCACACCACACAGGAACCCTTGCTCCTTACAGAAGTGGTAGTAGTGACTATGGAGAATTTATCTTTGGAATTGTTACTAAGGAATCCAAATCACCTTATTTTTGCGAGGATAGGTGGCCAGGTCCATAAGAAGTATTGGGTGCCCAACTTAATGTTTAGATGCCTTACCTCCCATGGAAATCAGTAGCAAGTCAGGTACATTTTTAGAAAACAGACAACCTCTTCCCCTCAGCTCTGCAGCTATGACTTTGAGGTTTCAAGCCTACTAATGGCTGCAGCAAAGACTGTGAGCGGTTGGCTCTGCCTACATGCAACTGCAGAGCAAGGGTTTCCTTATAACTGCATCTCTTCCTAGCAAAGGAAGCTCAATTTCTGGGGCAGTGCTGTGTTCCTGCTTCTTCGTTTGCTCTCACTGCCTTACACAGAGTTGTCTTCTTATTTCTTCTTCTGCCAGTCAGTGAATGTCACCCCTAGATAATGGCAGTATCCCATAGCCATAGTAGTATTCCTGCTTACATTAGTGACACAGTGGTCAGTTCTAGCTCAGCTTGTCACTCCTAAGGTCTTGCCACCTTGGCCTACTTAAGTGTTACTTAGAAACTGCTTTGTGCCCTCTGCATATGAGCTTTTCCATTATGGTTGCTCAGCTGCCAAAATCAGGACCTGCCTTTAAGGTAATGACCTGGTCACACACTCGAGCATTGCAATGATTAATTTTACTGAACAAAGATGTTTATTCCCAGCTATCATTATTATCCTGCTTGCTTAGGTCTTGGGAACCTCTTTAGGCTGTTGGCTTGATGCACTCCGGGAAGGGTTATAGCACCGGATTGCTCAGGACTTTGAGACAGGTAATGGATATTAATGACCAGACTCATTGTTATATAATTGCAGAATATGGGGAGGCTGTTATACTCAAGTAGTTTTGGCCACCTCCTCTTCTTTCACAGCAGCCAAAATCTTGTACCTGAACTGTTTTGCCTAACAAAACCGTGGTCTTTCTGGCCATTTTTCATTTGCTGCTCCTACTACGATGAATTCTTGGCAATGAATCTTAGTGGAACAAGAGTTATGATATGGAGTTAAATGACAGACTGTGGAAGAGGTTTTTAACTTTATTAACTCTTAGCCACCAAAGTGGAATGGTGTTGTATTTGGATTTTTCATTCTTTTGTTGTTTCTAGAAATCCCACTGAAACACTGCTGACTAAAGTTCAGTCACTCATAAAACTTTATAGACCATTAAAATTTCTGTTTATTCCAGCTCTGAGGGAGATGTAGGTTACACTATTTTAGATGTTACTGACTTTTATTCCTTAAGGACCAATAAAAACTGGACCAGAATTAAATCTCAGAGGTTTAGTTTAGAGGCTAATTTTTCCAGTGGACAACCTGGAAAATTAAATTTTTTCCCAAAGAAATCGCATTCATTTTTGTTCAATTTCATTTCCCTGCATGTAGAACATGGAGCAAAAGTCAGGCAGAGAGCAGTCCATGGGTAAGTTCGTTCCCATCCCTTAGAGGAGGTTGTATTTTCTAGTCTAAAACATTAGATTTCATTCACTTATTTCACTTCCGATTTCACTGGGCCTTGAACCCTGACTGCTCACAGTGAGCATACACGAGCTTACTCTGGCACCATTGTGGATGAAGCAAGTCTCTAAAAAACAAAACTTTTGAACTTTCTGGGTTACAAGCATTGTTCAAATACATGTGTAAACTGCATTGTGCTGTTATGGCAAAAAGATCTCTCATGCCTTGTGGATTATTTGAACAATCCAACCAAGGTTTTTCAGCAGCATGTCTGGAGGAGGAAGATCTGCCTTATACAAAGGCATCATCATAAGACAGTGAATTTAATCACTGTGACTTTGCTTTCACTGTGTTGTGGCTATGTGCTTTTTTTTTTCCCCTCTATATTCGCAATTAGATGACTGTTTGTTTGTTCCTGTTTCCCAGTACTGCTCCAGTATAATAGCTTCCATATCTACGTATACCTGCCCCAGGACAGCACTTAAGCACATGCATAACCTTCAGCATGTGAACTGCTTCAGGAGACTTTAGTTTGTGCTTAACTCTAATGAGTTTTACTGATGGGGGTGTTTAAATACTGAAATGCTGGCAAGTATTCGGATAGGAGCATCAGGTAATTTTCTTCAGTCTCCCTCCACCTCAGTACAAGTTTTACAGGGTTGTTATTTTTAGGTGCTGTCTGTATGCAAAGATGAAAAGTGCCAATGATTTTCCCATGCTAAATCATCGTCAGGCTGGTCAGTGTGCTCCTTTGCTGTGTCAGGTTTCAGTGATGACTAAAATCATAGAGAAATCTTCAGCTGCTCTGAGGTCAAAAAGATCTCCATTGGAATCTCTAACATTTAACATGCCCTGTTGATGCTGCTGTTCTCTACAGAAACTTTTAAAAAGCGTTGCATAATAAATGCGTGATTCACGTGCAGTCCATAACTCACCCGTTTCAAAGGATCTGCTTTTCTATCCAAGGGCTGCATAAATACATCATGTTTTTTCTTTTTTATAGGATTACTTTAGAACAAACACATTGTGTTATAATCAGTAATTAAATCAATAAATCTCTGAAACAATTCACAGCTTTCTGATTTATTTGAATGGTCAGTGCAACATCTTGTGTTCACATTGTGCTCTTTGAAAATTATATATGGTTGTGTTGACAAGTTAATTTTTTCCATGCCATCTCTTTCTCACTTCCTAATGAGACTGAATATAGCTCAAAGATTTTTCATAATGTACTTTCTGGAGTACTTAGCACTTATGTTTTATATCAACTTATATTTCCAGTAATGAATTAGCACTTCAGCCCAGAAACCCCTCTGACAAGAGCCTAAATGTACACTTATTTTCCCAAGATTCACAAATAACACATGCAAATACACGCACAATATACATGTGTTTGTCAAAGAGAGCAAGGAGGGCGTATCAAGACACTTGGATCTTCAGTTTAGACAAGCAGGCAGAAGCTTGGATGTTTGTTCAAAGTCTATCCAAACGTATCTGAATCTTTTGGCTCTGGAAATCAATTGGAAATCTTGCAAGGTCAAACTTTCTTATGAGATTACCTCCAATATCTCTTCAGCTTCAGTCAGGCCAGTAAAAATACCACAAAATACTCTCTTGTCCACTTTTTTTCTCCCAGCTGAAAATGGAAAAGATGAGGAATGTGAAAATTAAACAATTAATCAAATTTTTTCCAACCCTCAGGAAAAGGCTTGGTTCAGTTTAAGTTTTGGTTGCTTTTTTTCGCAAGGTTTCAGGTTTGCTCTTGTTTTCTGCAAACTAGCTCATGGAGCCCAAGTCCGTATGCGATTTGCACTCATTCTTGTGGTCAGAACTGCTCCTGTTAACTTTGATGGGCTTAATAATAGGACCATGGTCTTTCAGCCTCAGAGTACAGTGTTTACCAAAGGTTTTTATCCATATATACAACCACATTTCCACTTTATTCCCACTTCCTGCTATTATGGGGAAATTTTTTCAGCAACTATCCTGACAAGAAAACACTGCTCTATAAATCTATTTTAACTGTGCAGAGGCCGACTCAAGCCTATACACCACACAAATTATACCAAGCTAATGTGGGATTTAATGTGATGCAGACATGTTGTGCAGGAATTTCATGTATCAATGTACCACACATGGTTTTTCCCAGGTGATGATTCTCTGAAACATTAACTTCTGCTGAGAAGGAATTCCAGGACCACTTTTGCCCTGATCTTGATCTGGCAAAGATCTTCTTCACAATAGGTGACCTCCTGAAGTTCTTTTCATTTCCTAAAGCCTAGGCAGATTTGGAACAGTTTTAGATTATTTATCAAACAACATTTCTTAAAAATCACTGGGAACTGGTACGTCAGACTTGCATGTAAGGAAACCACACTGTTTGTAATAAACAAAAAAATAAATAAAATATGCATTAACATGCAAATACAATTCACTGGTTGTATCTGATGAGGTTTTGAATAGCTGCTAAATGTCATATAATAAGTGGTAGCACCAAATGGAACAATTCCAGATGAAAATTTCTCTTTCTCATTCTTCATTCTCCGTTACACTGGTAAGTCAAATGCCAAGGAAATTATTGCAACTTTAAATTTTTGCCAAAATGCTCTGTAACCAAAATAGAATAAAGACAATCTTTCTTTTGACCACTTCACAAGAAAGGAAATTAGAGCCATGAAATTGCATAAATTATATTATTAGTTTGTTTGTTTTTCTCTGTAAAGAAGTTCATGATACAGTAGATGAAAGGTCTGAAATAATGAAGGCAAAAAATAATGTGGTTGCAAATACAGACTTGTATTTTCTCTTTCCTTCAACAAATGTGAGAATACCAAGTTTTCACTTCTGAAGGTGTCCATGTAGCACTATGCAAAACATAACTATTTTTTCTTTTAGATTTTAATGCCATCTCTATTTATTTTCTCACTTGGACTGAAAGGAATCATAAACGGTTGCATGTTTGGCAGTCCTGTGTTCCTCTGGACACCACTGTTAATTTTGTCTGCAGTTTGCTGATTCAGTTGCTTATAGTCCTGTGTACATATCATAGACATACATACACACACTGTAACAAGGAAACAAATAAAAAGGACTTATCCCAACAACAAACCTTCACTTTTCCTAGAGGTTAATGAAACAGAAGGTGTTTTGGACACTCATGATGCAATTAAAGTGACTCATTGTACTGAAGTCATTGGCTGGCATAAGGCAAGTAACTTTACTGGGATTAGTCCCAGTTGCATTTTGTTTCAGCTCCCGAATTTCAGCTACACTGAATTATTCCTGGTTAGACAAGGGAACAAAGTTATGGAAAAAAATGGAGGGATAATGTTATTTCAGCAGTCTAGAGATATGTCCATTATTTGTTTTAAAAGGTCCGTGAAGATGTTTATTCAACATTTTCAAAGGCTTGAGTCTGTTTCTTAATGGTGTTCTTACTTCTCTCAGTATTTTTCCTCTTTTCCCAAACTACCCCAAATGGCAATATTCAGCGAGACTTCAATTTAAGTCAGAAAGACCAATGAGAACTCATAACACTCTAAAATATGTGCTTCCCATGCAAACCAATTCAAGCTTCCTACTCGGCGTTCCAGGTTTAATGGGGTGGATTTTAGATATTTTGGACCATGTACACTAGTAAAAAGGTTACAGTCAGGACACCAGTGTGAACAATTTCACAGTATCATCTGCTAAATATAATTGTTACCATGCTTTCCAGTTTTGACATGAGACAAGTGATACTCTCCCAGATAATACAAAGGTGTGACACAGGGCGGGAACTTTTCCCAGGCGTATGTACAAGGTGGCCCTATTCTGAGGAAGAAACACATTTGGCAGGTGCAAGGTCTGCCATGGCGCTTGTTCCTGAGATCGGGATCTGTCCCATTTCCTCTACTGCAGGGATGAACTGTCCGTATGCAGGGCAGGGATTCAGATGTACCTGCTGGGGATGCAGTGGTTAATGTAGCCAAAAATGGAATTCGAGTGACTTGCCGTCAAGAGAGACAGATCTTGAACACCTGTGGTCTTCACCAACAAAGACCAAGATATATCTGGACTGGATGTGTTTGGAAGAATAGTGGCAGGTCCTTTACATGTCATGTATTTGACAAAAAAAGCCCCTTATCTTTCCTCATGCACAAGAAAGTAAATTCAATCATGGTAGATGAATCTTGAATTGATGGAAATAGGATTTCTTGCATATGAAAAAGAAACCTGATAGTAGTTTTATACTTAGAACTAAACAGCATTTGCACAGATGCGAATGCAATTACACGAGACAGCAAGTAAGAAGCTGAATTCCTCATGAGATATTTTTTTATCCTGAGATATTTTTTTATCCTGAAAACCAGCATAACTTCTCTGTTATGTTGTGTTAAGCAGTTATAAAAGTCTTCTTATTAGCTTATGCAGTCTTTGGCCAAAACAAATTATTTTTTTTTCTCTTTCTTATTTTTCTTTGAGAATTTAATCATTATGAGTGGTGCCAGATTTGCAGCACTGGAAAATACCTCAGGTTTATGAAAGGTAAGCCAGTGAGTGGCAAGAATGCAAATATATTCATGATGCACTTCCACTTTCTAGCTTTACAAGGAAAAATGGTCTCTGTGACATTCTGTTTGTCACACTTTCTTTGTTATGACATCATATTATGCTCTAAATGCATTTTTTATGTATATGAGTGTGTGACAGAGTAGATGATGGAAAAATTTATGTATCCTTTTCATAGGCTGTCCTTTTGCTTTCTTCAATCAGAGTGAGTGGTTGTTGTCCCAGTGAAGGAACAGTACAGGAGTTGTCTCCCAAAACCAATGGTGCTCTCAGTATCTGGTGTTCAGGAGGTTGCACTAAAATCAAAAGATCACAGATAGAGAAACCATAGGAACCCAACTTTGGTTCCTGGGTCAGATTGCAGGCAGGCTTTCTGCCACCAAAACACATCCTATCTTTTCTTCCCTGGATCTTCTCTTCCTTACTTCTAGGAACCTGCGCCACAAAGGTGAGAGGCAGGTCTATGGCCCATGACAATCTTGGCATCCGTCGGCTGCTGAGAGTTTAAAGAATGGCCAAGATAGATCAGCTACCAGTCCTTATTTCATGGTCAACTATCCTTAAACCAGATACACAGGAGGACAGGCATCCTGGAGTCATAGGAGAGAAGATTGGATCTAGAGAGAAAGAAAAAGACAGCAGAGCTGACACTGTTGTCTTTGCACCTGTTGTACAGCATGCATGGTAACCTGGATCTACACTGGGAACCATATCAAATTGCATCAGGAACACTGACATTTCTGTGATGGGAACAAAATACACAAATTTAGGAACTGGACTAAAACCAGTTACATATTTCACTGGATAATATCAATGATAAATTACCAAATTTGGTAACTAGATTTTACAGAACTATGAATCTTGTACGTGTCCAGAAGAGAAGATTCACAGTGAAATGGGATACAATGCGGTAGGAAAGAATTCCAAATGGCTTCCACTAGTGAAAACACAGTTTGAGTCTGTTCTCTAAGCAGAAACATGCAGTTTTCCAGGTTATAAATAGAGTTGGTGAAGTTCTGTGTCAACAAAAAGGCAAAAATCATTTAAGGTAAGTTAATAGAAAGGCCATAGCTCAGTGCCAATCATTTCAAATCAGCCTCTTCTGACTGCATATCAAATGTATGCAGACTGCTCTGGTTTCAAGCTTATTGGTTTGGGATTTTCCAGTGCTCTGTGCTGCTTGATCAGGAACACATGAGACCATAGAAGTGTCAAAGGATATCATTGGCAATATCCCAGTAGCAAGCCTTTCCTTTTCTCTTGCACGGTCCATTTAATTGAACACTCATATCAGTGGCAGATTCATTGCAAAACACATTTTTTGATTTTATGCCCTTTAATGAAAGCTGTAAAGTTATATGCTTAAAAGACTAAAAAATTATGTGAAAGTGGATAACATTTACTTTTCCTAAGCTTGGGGTGGAGTAAGTGGTTCACATTGTGAATATCCCTGAATAAGACGCATTTTTATTAACATTTCTATTTACAAGCTATTACCAGATGTTTGATTTTAAAAACATTTTTCAAAGATTAAATTCAAAATACCTTCTATTCTTACGCATCTGAGGAGGTCCAACTATTTGTATAAGATACATTTTGGAATACTGAGAAAAGGCTGGCTGATGAGTTGTTTTTTTTATTTTTACACTTTTATGACAACCTGAGGATATCTTAAGTACATTACAGAAGCTTTCTGCCCACCAATAACTGTTCGTAATGCTGGCACAATCTGAAGTGGCCTAAGCTGACAAAAAAATCAGGGCCAAACCTGAGTCCCCATTTTTTATGGAAGGAAAATTCCCATTGACGTCAATGGGAGTTCTGCCTGACTACAAAATAAAGAAATTGGCCCCAAACGATGTCTCCAAAGGGGGCTTTACTCACAGCACACAGCTGTATCTCACGAGCCAGATCTTCAAGACTCCATTATTCTTCTACTGCCCGTTAGTGAACTTACTAAGTGAGCCAAAGCAAGAATAGTACCTCTGCTCTGGGAAGTGAGGTTAAAATACGCACCACACGTTCTGCATATACATGCACAGCTTCTAGCCTTGTCATTGTTCCCAGGGGAAAAGCTATAGTAACAGGCCACCATGCTTGCTGCAGCAAAATGAGGGAATTCACAGCAGCGTCATCAAAGTGATAGAGCACTGTAAAAGTCAGCAATGAAAGGACCTATGGCTAGATCCAAAAAGACTTGGGCCCCTGAAAAGGGTTTGTTTTGGATTTTTTTCAATCCAGTTCATTTTATCCAGTGTTTTCTTGATATAATATACAGGAACAGTACTCTGAAAATAAGGATCAAGATTCTAGGACTTTCCTCCTTCAGGAAATAGTCCAGACCTTCCTCTTCTTCTCTGGCCCAGTGTATCTTGTCTACTTTTTTTGCATTTACTTTGACAAAATGGACAAAGATCACTTCCCTATGCTTTCCCACAGCCAAGGATTAAGGCACTCTAGTGGGATATCTGAATCTGCATGTCCTTAATATGAAGAGGCCCTGAATCCACACTTCCTACACCTCCAGGCTGAAGGCTCACATCATTAGACTATTATAAAGAGGAAGATGGGGGGAGTTTATAGTGAAGGTGGCACCCACAAACAAATTTTGTGAAGAATGCCTTTGTCAGTACATTCTGAGTAGGTCCTGCTCTCTGCTGTACATTCTCAGATTAATCCTCTCAGGATGCTTTGGTGAGGAGGTGTCTAAGTTCTGAACCCCAGGTAAGCTTATGCACAACATCTGTCCAAGGTTACTTATTTTACTGGGGCAGTCTTCTCTCACATGCTCCATTTCTGTCCCCCAGCATTCTTGACCCTTGAACTGATGTGGAGTGCCAAGTGGCTCCCATCAGCAGCCCAACAACAAAATTCACAGAGGGGTCCTGTGCCGCCAGTAAAGCCATGAAAACTTGATCTTTCTCTTGCCTCTGGACACTGGCAGATAGGATGGGAAGAAAACCAGGAAAATGAGCCCATGTATATACTTTCTTTTTAATAAGTTTTGCTCCACAGATGGGAACTGCTAAGCCACCATGCCCTGAGCAAGGACTGTCACATAAGGTCCTCTTTTCCAATACCCCCCTGACACAGATCCCATAATGCAACATGGGTTCTGGGATATGCAATCTGCACACTGGTGTTTCAGTGAGCAAAGCATTGAATGCAGGTTATGGAGAATGCAACTACATTGAGCAATGAGACTGCTGAGTAATGGCGTATGTTTTTCTTACCAATCTTCACTTCTTCTGGCATCACTAGCCAGAATATTATTAAAATAAAAGTATGGGTCAAAAGTATGAAAGGAATGGAAAAGCAAGAATTCTTTTCAAAGGTCATTGAAAATTGACCTTGGAAATGTGGGAGCTTAAATACCAGGATGTGCATCAGAAATAGCTTGTCACCATCAGTCAGAAACCCTGTAAGGAATGGAACCTCAGCAATCCCTATTTATGTCCCTTTACCGTCTGAAGTGGTCAGTGTTGATATTTGCCAGACTGTTCTCAAGTTGTGTGTGATAAAGGTCTGACAGTCCAAAGAGATGCTTACTGCATGGCCCATCCACATACCAGTCAGCTACCTGTGAGCTACCACTTTAAAGACCTCTGACTCTCCTTTTTTGTGATCAAAGACTTATCATGATAAGTCATTATGGATTAAAGCATGGCACTTAATTAATTTCAGCAGTTGAATGGGCTGCTGCCACAGTATTGCATCTTCCAGGTCAGGAAGTGGGCCATATTTGCACAGTCCAAAGAGGAAACACATATCTCCCACATAAACATGTTCAGCATTACTACCAGGCCATCCTTGTAGAGAATTCCAGTAAGAATTTCTGGTCTGTCAGCCATTCCTCCCAGTTTTAGGTCATCAGCAAACTTAGTGAGGGTACCCTTTGCTCCATCATCCAGATCTTTAATGAAGATGTTAAACTCTTCTCTTCATAGAGTGAAAAAACCTTGCCGATTTTCAAACTGTGACCTGATTTTCATGTTTTATTGATGAGTTCTCAGCAAGGTCACAAGTTTCAAATTAGTTCCTAATTAAAGTTAGGTATCTGCCAAAGAGAAAAAACAATTAGTATATAGAGTTATGTTTTGAAAATTGATGCAGAAATTCCCATGACATTGAAATGAACACCAGAAGTGCTGCCAGCTAATGTGATCACATTGGTCTCCTAAAGCTGAAGTAACAACGTGTGTTTCACCTTCACCAGGCTTCTTTCACAACATGCTTCTTGCGGGAAAAAAACCTCAGCATTTTGCCAGCATTCTGGAGCCAGTGAGCCTATACTGGGTGACAGCCAGAAAACAATTGTTTTCAGAGGATTATGGGTAATGCCTTGCTAATTAACTATAATGGTAACCTGGTAATGGTTAATAGTGGGTTAGGCATTGCTTTCCCATCTGTCAGATGTTATCTGTTCAAGAAGAAAAATATTTGTAAGGTGATTTCACTTATGGTTTCAACATATTCTAAATGAACAATCTTTGTTCTCCCACAAATGGTATTGTGTTGGATAACACAGTTGACAAGGTTTCATAAATCCTTTTCCAAGTTCAGTTTAATTGCAGCTCAATATTCTTTTGTTTCTATTAACCCAGGTAAATAAATAGAGTGAACTGCCAATTCTGAACTGTGATCTATGGCATGGTCCCCAGTGTACTGGCATACATGGAACTCTTGCAAATCACAAATCTGCAAGAAACATGCTTGTGTCTTCCAACAAAATGTCATCAAACCTCTGAAGGAATCCATATTTTTCTTTTGCATGGTGTGCTACAGCTTCACATTAGAAGCAGGCAAACTCTAAAGCAGCAGGCTTGCAACAGGAGAGGGAAGATTCCTCCTTTGAATGTTGCTCTTTCCAAGTACTGGATTCACAATCTTTTTAAACTAATTTATTGTACAATGAAAGCAATTACCTTCTTTTCATTCTTGCCCTTTTCCAAATAATTCCTTTGTTATTTATTATAAAATTATCTTCCATGCTTTTCCTACACTACCTAATACCCCAGTTCTCTGCTAATGCAATGTATATTTCACAATTCACTTTCTCTGTGGTGAAAACCCCTTTTAATTTCTAACTGGCAAAGGCTCACCATAAAATTTAAGAGATTTTGGTGAGATTCTCTATCAAAGAAACTTTAAAAAAATAAAGCTATTACAGCATAAGCGACTGCTTAAAATATACAAAACAAAGACTGAGGCTAAGAGGTCACTTTTTATAGGACTATATCTCTGTTGCCCTATGTTAATCTGTTCTGGTATCTGTTCTGTTTAACACATTTATACGGGAACTTGATGAATAAGAAGGCAGCAATACTTGCAGATCATACAAAATAAACCAGAGTAGCCATAAACAAGATGAATGCAAAGAATTGCTGAAGAATTTCAGTATATTCTAGGGCTAAGAGAGAAAATGGAAATTTAAGTTTACTATTTACAAGGGTAAAGCAATGGACACAGAAAAAAGTATCTTATGTTTCATTAATTTATTACTTCTCATTATTAAGGAAACCACTTCTCAAATGATTACCTACAAAAATAGTAAAATGCTCAGTAATGATCAGAAAGACAGCTAGAACCTTAGGAAATACCAGGAAGGTAACTGAGAACAAAGCATATCAATATGATCTATGCAGTACATATGTGTTAAATACAACATACAGTTCTGGTTCACAGAAGATACAATAGAAAGAGAGAAAATACATAGAAAAGTATCAGAGTGATTAGATTGCAGCCATTTCCATATGTGGACAGATTAGTAATAGTAGGACACTCTTAAACCTGGACAAGAATCCTGAAGCCTCAGAGGAGAGAATGATGGGGAGGGTTAGTGGGGTAGACAAATGCATAGAAGACATCACTAAGAGCTACAATAAGCAACGACTGGGGAAAAACCTCTGGCACATGGAGACTGTAATCTCCTGACTACCAGAACCTGAGGGAGTATAACAAGGAAAGATAATACTTGCCTTGGGCTTGCATTATTCTTTAAGTACGTTGTCTCAGGCACAAGTCATTGGTGGTATTAAGCTAGATGGTCTGGCCTTTTGCGGTAGTTTATCTGTTCCTGGGATGAGATTGACTTCATTTCCCATTAAATAAGACTTTCTGAAGTGAAGAAACCTACATCTGAAGTTGTCACCAGAAGCTCTCATTATGTAGAGAATTAGACATTTTTAGGACATGATTCATCCGAACTAGTTTAGACACCTACCTCAGAATGAGATTAATCATACTCTACAATTGTTTGTTTCTCTCCGTTGACTACAAAGGGAGCCAACAGTGATTCTTTTTATTGTAGGTGTTTATATTTATCAGATTAGTTTTGTCCACTTTATTCTTTTTCTCCACTGCTATTGGAATAAAACAAGTTAGGAGGGCAGCAGAGCAGAAACAAGGCCAATTAAGCACTGTAGATGCACATTCACGATGAGTTCCCAACTATGATTTCCAGGGATTCTGAAGAGAAGCAAATGAGCTCTTGTGACAGTTCAAATCTTGTCGTGGTTTAACCTCGGTAGGCAGCCAAGCACTGCACATATACTCACTCACTCCCCCACAGCAGGATGGGTGGGAGAGTCAGAAGGGTAAAAGTGAGAAAACCTGTCGGTTGAGATAAAGACAGGTTAATTATTTGAAAACCTGAAGGGGAAAAAATTGGCAACCAAGAAAAACAAATTATGCAAATGAAAACAATACTCAGCCAGTCCCCAGATAACAGCAGCTCTTGCCAACCTCTGGCTCCCCAGTTTTTATTACTGAGCATGACGTCATATGGTATGAAATATCCCTTTGGTCAGTTGAGGGCTGCTGTGCCTGCTGTGCCTCCTCCCAGCTTCTTGTGCACCCCCAGCCCACTCACTGGTCGGGTGGTTTGAGAAGCAGAAAAGGCCTTGACTCTGTATGCACTGCTCAGCAGTAACCAAACCATCCTTCTGTTATCAACATCATTTTCATCACAAACCTGCAACATTGTCCCCTGCAAGTTACTGTGAATAGATTTAACTCTATCCTGACCAAAACCAGTACAAATCTGAATAAGAAAAGCCTCTAATAGGTAATCTGTAGCAACAGCCTCCACTATGCACTAGAGAAAGCTTTTTTGCTGCACTCTTGGTCAGGATATCTATGGTTCAATGAAATGCTTCCTTGGATTCCTCCAACTGGTATTGGGGAAATCACAAGAGTAGTTTATTTTGGTGAAGCCTGTCAGTTAGCATCAGTAACAAGCTGAATTTTATGTGCATGTTACACCCAAAACCACAGAGAAGTCAGAAGGCTCTCTTGGTATCAGTCCAGGCAGGTACATCCCAGGATTTGCTTTTCACGCAGTAACAACACTACCTGCACATACATTGTCAGCATATAGCCCAAGAGCTGTCACTACATTTTACCATGCACATAAATGCAAAGAACCAAGAAATCTCAACTGGTTGACTTACCTCTGTTTTAACCAAAACACTCCACTTAAAACCATTTGTGTTCTGCTTAAAAACACAACAAGATCAGGTACACAGAATTTCCACCTTCAGTGATGGTTCAGATTTCTCTTGTGCCTAAGTTAAAGGCAAAAAGGACATGCTGTTTCTTCTAGATTGGCTTAAAAAAAAGAAAAATAAATATCTCTGTATGAAGTCTTACAGGGTTTTTTGCCTTCCTGAATCACACTGCATCTGGAACTATCCACCCTTTTGTTTGGGTGGGAGACCCAGATGGAACTAGCTAGAACTACCTTTGGCATCCCTGAAGCTTTGGCAATCTGTTTAGGCTAAATAGGTCAACAGGGTGGAGAGAGTCCCTAAAGCTTCAAACTCTTCTTGAAAGTTAAAACATCACCAGCTATTTCTATCAATGTGTAGGTTAAGCTCAAGCTCTCATGAAGCGTAAGGAAAACCTGGTCTGCCAATGTTCCAAGAGGTGAGCAAACCTGAAACGGAGAGAGGAGAGGGAAAGACTTTGCCTATTGCTACCCCAAAACAAATTTTAAAAGCATGAATTAGGATTGATAAGGAGAGTGTTCTAGATGGTTGTGTTGGCTGCACCTCTACAGACAGCGATTCTGAGGCAAAGGCAGAAGAGGTGTGGCTGAGGCCTGTAGACACGTATGATGTGACTCCAATGTTTATGGAAAGAGAACAGCAGCCAAATATTTGGAACTTGATGAGGATTCTTAGCTGTAAATAGCCGTTATTTCAACAAGAAAATGGGTTTCATACTAGACTTTCTGGACCTTAGCTTTCTCCCTAGGCCCCTCTGTGCCCTGTCTTACTTCCTCTTTCAGACTCTTCTTCCACCACTTGAACTTCGTAAAAAACAGACCACAAATGCTCTCAATATATGAAAACTAAGAAATTTCCAGATGAAAAAGAGTAGGAGCACATCAGATAACTTACTGCTTCATTCATCTTTAATATTATTTTTACATTAATCCTATGAGAAAAAAATGATTTTGTGCAAATTACAATTTCAGTATTTACATGCTACAAGGTAATGATAATCCAAATCACCATCTATGCCAGCAAAATGCCACCTGAGGGTAAGTGACATCTAAGTAAACTTGATCCTGTAGTGCTATTCATCCCAATTGCCTAACTTCTTTTGAAGCTTTAGTGAATAGAATCAGGACTGTAAGGCCACCTCCCAAATTCATTCTAACCAAGACATGTCATATCAGTGACATCACAAAAATTCTTTGTACATAAAACCACAATCTTTGTTTATCAGACATCAAGTGTGGCTGCATGATGTTTTAGTTTCATATGATTTCTTAAAAACTACAACATTCAGATAATCAAGAAGAAAACTATTTTAACAAAGGAGAGAAACTCAGCCAAATTTAAATATTTCTGTTTTAAATCATTAGCACAAGGGAAAACATAGACCATAGACATCTGTCTACATATAAATGCAAATGTGTGTTTGTTAGAGAACACATATTAAACATTGCAAGGAGTAATTATGGGACAGTCAGTTTGCTTTAAAACGGGATATGGCTGGATATTCACAGGGAATTTGGGATGTCCAACGATAGAATGAAGCAACTGACGTTGCTGGTATTGTTTTATACTTTCAAGGTCATCCAACATAAACACTCCTTTTTCCATTTTAAAGTCTTGTGTTTTTTGTCTAGAGCCCTGCTGAGTTTATACACTCTCAGACTTAACTTTGTTCACCTCAGTTGGTTCATTCATGGTTTCAGTGCTGTCACATGTACAGAATTCCATATTGTCTGCACATGTCTATATAAATGGGTTTACATTTTTAAACTAGCATTATGAGCTTATATACCCCCAAATTATGTGAAAAATCCAAGCACATAAATAGCTGTCTGAGTACATATGTCTAAAAGTCCCAGTACAGCATACAAAGTGGTTAACCTACCAATATATAGGCACATACCAATTTTGTGTACTGAATACATTTGCACTGAGCGTTAGATTTTCCACTCTAGCTGATCTATATTTGGAGATGGTGGAGAGAAGGGCTGAAAAAAAGATGATTGAAATTCTTTATTCCCAGGAGATCTGTATTTAGAAGTAGGTCTTTTTGTTTTTCATTGAACCAAGAGCCTCAGCAAACATACCTCAGTGCCAGCCTACTCCGCTGCCCCCCACCCCAGTCACTGTCCACATATAGCAAACGGCTTTCCTTTATTTCAAGGGTAAGAATGTGACCAATGCACAAGATACTTCCATGTCACTAGGAACTTCCTGCAGGCAGAGGATTCCCTTGCAGCAGGAAAACTTCTGCTGGTTACTGTGGTTATTTTAAATTCACTTTATACCACATAAGCAGACAGAAGGATTTCGCCAAGTCTATTCTAGGTAAAGCATTCTATACTTCTGAAGAAGTTGCACTTGATGCCATACTTCAGTACAAAGACCTTGATTTTCTCTTTACAGGCTTTGACTGTCATCTGGAAAAACCTACAATTTTGTTCAATCTTCTCATATAAATGCTAATATATTTAGACTAACATCTCTATTACAATTCTGTATTCAAAGGCTTTGTCAGCACTTCTATTTTCAAGATACATATGGGGAGGTTTAGGCAAGACATTAGGAAAAGCTTTTACATTGAAAGAGTTATCAAAGACTGGAACAGGCTGTCCAGGGAAGTGACGGAATCACCATCCTTGGATGTATTTAAGAGCTGTCTAGATACAGTGCTCAGGGACGTGGTTTAGAAGTGGGCATGGTAGAATTAGTTAATGGTTAGACTTGATGACCTTAAAGATCTTTTCCAACCACAATGATCCTATGATTCTATGATTCTAAATGTTGGTTTTCAGAGGTATTAAGCTCAGCCAGAAAATATCAGAAAGTACAGCATTTGTCTTGCATAACTCTGAAATTAACTTTGTCAAGCAGTAATTGAAATTGCAGTTCCATAAGAAAAAGAAATACTATACAAATGTGATTAGCACTTTTTCCCCATGGGTGTTGGAGTCTTTTCCTCATGATCCTGCTTTAGATTTCTCTTGGCCAGACAAAGGCAACAATGCTAAAGTGAGACAAACAACGTTATACTAACAATAAAAGGTTATGATGCTAACAAACAGTGACATTTACAGGAGGAGGTTAACTGAATACTGGAACACCTACCTTCAGGATTGCCCAAATCACCCTACAGAATGGAACTGGGAAGGAACCTATGCCAAAAACCTCAAAACCACCATGATACAGCTGTGAGGTGTCTATGTTAGATGCAGAGTGCATCCTACAACGAAAAGAGGATTAAATTTGCGACATAGTTATAAAGATACTGTATTTTTAGCATGGCTGGAATTCCCAAGGAAGTTAGTGGAAATTTCCAGCTAAGAAGAAAAGCTCCTAGCTCCTTTTACAAAGAAAACTTAAGAATAATTTGGTAATGGGTAAATGCTATTAAAATATTCATTCTTAGTATTATTTTCTTTCTCCTAATAAAGCAGAAGTTATAATTACCTGGTAAGAAATCATAGCTGTGAATTGCTAGTTATTATTGGCATCACACTCGAGCAGCACAACATTTTTTCCCACCTACTGTGTAGGATAGCTGGCAAGTCTCTGAAAATTCATGACCTACTCAGAAACAGATATTTGGACAATATTTTTTGAAGGCTGGAACAGTCTTTACTGCTAATATTGAGGGATGAACAGCTATGCAGAACTAAGAGAACTCCAGGGAAGACCATGTAAGTGTAAGAATCAATCCTCTCCGTCTTTCCTCATCTCCAGCATAGAGGAGTCAATCATTGATGTTTGACTTCTAATGCGAGCTGCTAAACTACAGACTAAAGCTAATATTCCAGTAAAATGAAACACACTTAAAATAAATTCCTCATGAAAGGTGGTGAAAAGGAAGTGTAAAGTGCCTTTTTTATTTTGCTTGCCTGCCTTTGTGCCTTTTTCTCTTAATATATCCAGAATGTTTGTTTTTTTTCTTCCCCTCCCCACCCCCAGATTCTGAAAGCAAATTCTACTTAACAAGGCATCAAGAATTTTTTCCTCTGGCAGAACCATGATCAGGAACTTGTGCTCATTATAGCACAATTTCTAGAGAAATTGTTGCTATTTACAATAACCACATTGAACATTTACTGGAAAAATACTTTAGGCAGTATTGATCATAGAAAAGGACTTAGTTGGGAATTTAAGTATGCAGGTCTCATATTCTGTAAAAAATACTTCAGGTTCAGTGTAATGGAGGGCCTGTGCAATTCAGAATCTGTTTGTTTACTTATTACAACCTCTTATACCTGCAAAGCTGTCAATTACTATATTGGTTACTAGGAAGAGGAGACCCAGGCCCAAAATTTGAGTACAGGGGTATGTGAGAGCATATGAACAATCTGAAATGTTTTTATATTTTCTGAAATCTAATTAATTCAGATGATTATGGAATTGGGAAACAAATTATTAGTCTGTTTTGCATCAAGAAAACGATTGCATCAAGAATGCACACTTGAAGCCCAGTGCTCAGTAGCAAACCACCCATGCAGTTTCCATTTTTGACTTCTTGCTTTTGGGAGACATGTGAAATAAGCTGCAGATGATAGTCAAATCCACAGATTTTAGTAGCTTCTATCCAATGGATATACTTTCCTGGACACTTGCTGTTCTGAATTTTTACAGTGTGAAAGTAAAAAGAAACAGTTGTGCAGTTTAACTGAGGTTTCATTTGAAGGAATTGCATGATGGATTCATTACTGAGATGGCAAGTACAGCTCAATCCAGTCAATATGGAATTTCCTTTTTCCATTCTCTAGATATAACAGGATACAACAGGCAGTGAAATAGGCACTTAGTCACTGGTTTCTTACAAATCCTTTTAATTCCCTTATTGCCTAATCTTGCAGTTGTTGTGAACTTGCCAACACTTCTCTTGCCATAATTCCTGCAAAAGCAGGCCCTTAAATGTGAATTATATTTAAAATGACCTTTAGCTGCCTTCCATGGATTGCCATCCATAAAACTAGGAATCAAAAAACAATATTAATAAAAATAATGTGAAATTTTTTTAAAGACACCATCTAATAGGCTAACTATATGTGCTAATTATGGGTCTGATTCACAATACCATTACATCATTTTATTCCCCACAAGAGTTGCCACAGCAAGCAAATGCCATTAACAGAATGGGCTCTCCTATATCCAACACATGCCTTAAGTACTGCAGGAATTAAATTTTGAGGACTTTCTGAACAGTATTCAGAATGCAGGTCTAAGTTCCCAAGAAAATGTAGTGGCAATGAGATTTTCAGTAAGAGGCTTAGCTCTGGCTACATAGAGATGATTATACCAAACTGGATTCAGAGCCTTGGAGTTATCTTTTTAGTGGCTGAACATCTACTGTCAGGTCTACACACCCTAGGAATGGATAGCTGCCTCACCTGTTGCCCATTCTGAAGAGATCCCACGTTTTTGCATGGCCTTTTTCTGTATGTTGCTTTATGAGAGTTTCATGAATCACCAGAATGTCCTCTAACTTTATACCTTTGGTCAAGAAGATTTCCATGCCTTTATATTTCAGAGACACCCTTCTTCACTCATTCCCTCTCTTTGGAGCTAGCGAGATTTTTGTCTCACAAAAGCCTACCTTGTATAAACATATATCTGGATAAGCTCCAAGTACTCTTATGCAATAATACACACTGATGATGAATAATAGGATTAAAGAGAAATATAAACACTAAGGAAAAGGTTGCAAAATTATTATGCAGCAATTTTCTTTTGGTCATTTTGCACACTTTTCTAATACTGTGGAAACTGAATAGACCAAAGCCAACCATGACAAAGGGGCAGTTATTTTTTCCAAGTAAAACCGGCAGAAATTTGGCTGCTAACATTCAAAGTCTGAGAAATATCAATGATATAGTATAAAAAGAATGGGTTTTTTATCCTGAAAAAAACAGTCATCTCTTGAAGTTACTGGGAAATTGCATTGTGTGAATTGGTCCTGTATTCACAATGAAATATTATTATAAAAACATTAGGTAATATAGACTGTCATTAGTGATTGTCTGCAGTGTCTAGATCCTGACTTCCTAATTAAGCTTCCAGTCCAATTTCTTTGGTACTGTTCCAAGTCTTTCCTCCTTTATAATGTGACTATCTTTTAAAACACTGTATCTCCTCTAACGATGACACAAATAGGGAAAAGAAGCCTCACACACAAAAAAAAGCCCTCATCTCTGGACCTTCCAGATAATTCCCATTTTCATACCTCTTTACGCTGTACTGTAGCTCCCCAGGAACTGTATTTGTGTTAGTCCACTTCATGGTCAACTGAAATATATGCATTCAAATCTGTACAAACATATTGCTCATATTATTTATTCCTTTCACATCAGCGATAATAATCAGTAGGAGTTTCATTAGGCTTGCAAAAGTATTGATACATTCCCTGAATCAAAGGCAGTATTCAGGCCATTCCTTTTGCTAATGGCAAGTTTTCATATGTTTGATTCTAAAGACAGATAGCATGTGAGGGTTCAGGTGTGCTTTGCACACTCTGAATACATTCTGAGAAACAGAATTATGATTTTTTTCCCCTTTCACTTGCCTGCAGCCTTCTCAATCTCTTGCCTTCATTCATTTTTTATTAGTGCTGTAATTCGAATATAAAATGAGTTTACCATTCACCCAGGTTAATCAGATCTGACTACATATGAATGATATTTGGGATTGTGCCCTGCATGAGGACATCCACTGCTTCCCTGAGGACATAATTTTACTTTTGAGGTTTATGATCAGGAAGACTAATCAGTCTTGTGATGAACACTTCAGGATTTCATTATTATGAGATTAATTTTTTTTTCTCCACGTGTTGAAAGAAACTGGAAGTACAACTCACTCTTTTGTATCATGTGATGGATAATTTTGTATTTGCTTTTCTTCACTCTACTTTAGGGAGAAGAACTGTGTTCCAAGCAAAGAAAGAAGGAAAATTTTTAAAGATTTTACGAAGTCTGTAAAGCCTTTTCAATTGCTTGTGTGGCATCTATGAGGCAAGAGCAGAAGCCCACAAGCTTCAGAGTGGTGGCTTAGGAAAATCTTCAACAGTACATGAAGTGCAACAGTCTCTTGCCTGGCTACCCTCTCAGGTGACCTACATTGAGAAATATTTGAAGAACCAAATTCTGTTCAAGATCCCTGAAGTCTGGAGATCTCAAACATGCAGCACTCAGATACAGTTTTGGAAAGAGGAAGCAAGCAGTTCATAGTTTTTCCCATGTCCTGTAGGCTGTGAAAACAGACATGAGAGTTACACAGTGGTTGGTCTTGATTTATTTTCTTTTGTTACCATGACTCCAAACATCAGTGTCCTCTTCCTCCATCTTACTCAATGGAAAATATACCTATTGCATAAGGTCTTGTGGGTAAAGAGCCTGAACTGATGGTGCACTTTCACATCCTAATATCTGAATGGCTTTTAAGCATAGAAAGACTCCAGGGCAGCAAAGTCCTGAAGTTCGTGCTGAATTTTAATGAAACATCTGTTATCACTGCTTAGCACAGTACAAAACTATGCACTGAAACCTCAGATTGGACTGGTTCCTAGCAGTGATATGGTTTAGATGCTTGAAGTGCGGTCTGCTTACATGCTTTGCTGAATCTCATTTACTTATCTTTGGGGAAAATAAAATACTGTTCAAGCCTACCACCTGAAGCATCACTGGCAAAGAAAAATAAGATATTTAGCATATGTGAGAAGGGTGGTATCTACTCAGGGAATAGAATGTACAGAAAGGCTGGAAAATTATCATTCATTCACTTGCATTAGCTTAGGAAGTAGGAGCCCTAGCCACAGACAATGACTGTATAATGCGAAACAGAAAGATCGTCTCTCCTCCAAAAACATTACTCCAAAGGAATAAGAGAAGTGATAGAGATGACAAAAGGCTAGAAAATATTTCAGATGGTCATAAGAAGAGAACCACATCTCTGTCTACTAGGCAGTTATGGTTGCACCTCTGTGGGTAGACACCCACTGATATATTTTTTTGCAGACATCAGCAAGGGCAACTGTTGAAGAGAGGAGGGAAAGATAAAAAAATTGAGTGGTCTTGCAAGTTTTATAGGGAGCTCTTCTGTACTGTATCAGGGAGCAACATTTGGCAAACTTTGATTAGAAACACTAACAACTGCAAAAGCACTTTGCAGTGAAATTATGTAGGATGACCACCAGAGACTCTGGCTTCCTTTCCTGATTAACTATTAAAATGTTTATAGTCAGCACTACACAAGACTTAAATAAACTCATTATAGTCTTAAGGGAAATCATCAGAGAGGAAGAAATAATTCATAATACCCACTTAGTGGATAATTTTTGCTATTTTCCTGAATATTTCAGTGACAACCCTAATGTTTTCATCATTTGATCATTTTGATTTAAGCTTCTTTCACTCTGTAGTCTTCAGTAAAAAATCTGAAGTTCTACTTTACTGCTGATCAGGTAAAGTAATCTAGCATTACTTTTGTTTTCAGTATTTTTAAGTGTAGAAAACATCAGGTTTCTTCTATGAACATTTACAGAAACTGCCTATAGAACTTGTGCTCTTCACTATTCCAATAATTGAGTGGAAAAATCTGTTTGCTACTGGGCCTGTTAATACAGGTTAAATTCAGTGGAAGAAAGTAAGCTGCTAAAATGAACTTGTTCAAGATTTTAAATGAAATATTTGCACCAAAAAAATTGCACTCTATGTTAGTTCCGGGAGTAATAACAAAAGATTTCTTCATACACGTTTTAATTAAAAAATATAATCTTATTTTTAAAAAATATTTTTAAAACTGCAGACATCCCTTTGTGAACTATCTCTGTGTTTATGTTATTAAACACAGCTTGACAGATTTATCTTTGATAAATATGATTTACAACACTGCACATCAGCTCCACGTTACTTGTTTGAAAATGTTCTATAGTTTTGTAGCTTGTACTTACAAAGTTATGCCAGTAGAAGTGGTTTTCACCAAAGGGCTTAATCCTCCCCAGAAGGCTTTACATAAATGTCAGTTAAAGACAGAAGAGCTTAATAGTTCTTTCAGCCTTCTACCTCACATTTATGCATTTAAAGGTACTGAATATGCAAATGTTCCTCACTTGAAAAATGTTGCATAAAATTAGTTGACAGAAATCATGTGCAACAGGCCTCCTGTTTTGACTTTCAGTCAGACCTGCGGTTTGGGGTGCTATATCCAGCTGCTCTATTTGACACATAGTGTGATTCATGTGCCTGTAAACATGAAGTTTGAAAATACAAGGCTTATTCTAAAATGTTCCATTGGATTTTGCTTCAATAAGAAAGACAAAGAAAAAAAATCAAGCATATCTAGAGTTGGCACAAGAAGAACTGCATACGCAGAACTACGAGTATAATTGAAAGGCCAGATTCAAGCTCTTGAGCAGCAAAGCAGTTTAATCTGGTAAAGCCTTGATCACATAATGGCAATTAAATCAAAATACTCATTCACTCATAAGGATTATGGTACAGGAAATTATCTGGGGCCAAGGGATCTTAGAGTGGGTTAGATTTTATCACCATTAGTGCATATTATCCTCAGCGAGAACAGCAGGATTTAGTGAAATACAAAGATGTTTTCTCAGCAAAATGTGGTATTTTTGAAAGGAAACAAACCTCCCCAAAAAACACCCCCCCAAAACAAAAACCAAAACAAAAAAGGAAGGAAGGGAGGGAGGGAGGGAGGGAGGGAGGAAGGGAGGAAGGGAGAAAGGGAGAAAGGGAGGGAGGGAGGGAGGGAGGGAGGAAGGAAGGAAGGAAGGAAGGAAGGAAGGAAGGAAGGAAGAAAGAAAGAAAGAAAGAAAGAAAGAAAGAAAGAAAGAAAAAGAAGCTTTGTATACCCAGGCAGTTTTAGTAATCCCCACCCCAACTTCAACTTTTAAAGTGCATGGAAAGATGGAATACAAAGGCTGACAGAAAAGATTTGCAAGGTCAAACAGGAAGGTGAACCAAGCAGTACAAGAACAGCAAGGCAATTTCCATGGACTGATCACCATAGTCTAATTAGAGCATCAGCATTGTATCCAATTCCCTCACCTAACAGTCACTGAGCCATAACGACATAAAAGAAATAATCAAAAGGTTAGGAAAGCAATGCCCACTGGAAAGTTCCATGAAACTGGTGTAGATGGCTTACATGGTTGCTCAGAAATGAATGCTTTATGTGTATTTTGCCATAAATGCATCCCTCTGGAGGTTATCCTTTAAGTCAAGGGTGCATTGAATGACTTTGACAGTAATACACTGCTTAGTAATTTTATATTTAACATGGAAAATTATTTCCAAAGCACTTTTTGGACACCAACTCAAAAGTATAGCCAGTTTTTGAATTGTCTGACTAATGTATAACTCTCACAGTCAATAATACCAGTAACACTGTTATTCTGAAGTTAAGTCTTTGTTGCAACTGTTTCCCGTTTTAACTGCACAGGAAGATCATGTTGTTTTTCCAGAATCTGTTGCTTGGAGTAAGAGATGAGTCCCTCAATCATGCACTGCGCTTCTACAAGTGAAGGACTTAACCCATGTCGTATCTTATGGCTCCAGTTTGGTGTCCAAAAGAATACCATATTTTATTTTTCTAACCTTGTCACTGTCATTCATGATGATAGGAAGCAACATATTTAGGGAGAAATATATAGATGCTGAACCATGGACATGGACAATACAGTGGCATTTGAGTGACAGTAAACTGGCTGGTTAGCTGTGCCTCCTTGTTCAGTGTGTAACGTAAGCCTTTCATTTCTGACTTCCATATAACAGCCTTTTTTCTCCAGATGCTCTTTTAATGATTATTTCCCCCTCTTTTGTGTAATTTATGGTGTCTTTTGTTTGAGTTGATGCTGCTTGCCTAAGAAAAGCATTGGGTTTAGGCACGGATCATGCAAGCAGCTGTATATGGCATGAGTTGCAGGGAGTGCTAGGACACCTCCAGCCTTACTGCTTCCTTTCTCCATATCCTCGGGAGGAGTTGAGATGGTGAGAAACATCTGAGCAGAGAAAATCACCTTGTTTCCTCTGCCAGCAGGGAAATATGTAAACTCCTAATGACTCCACCACTGCTATCTGACTGCTCACTTCTTTTGGAGCAACAAACAGCAAAGGTGTCTGCGTTTCTGGGGTACTCTGGGAAGTATGGCAAAAGGTATTCCCAGACAACGCTTTCCTTGTTATGCTGTTAATTACATTTTTGATTCCTCTCATTTTCCATTTCAGCTGTCACCAGAGCCTTTCATTTCTGATTATTTTTTGGCCACTGGTTTAAGGGTGCCTTCCCGCATAGAGCAGCCTACAGCTACAGTTTATAAAGAAGTGGAGTTCAGATAGCAGCAGCTTGGTATGTCTTCCAAGTTGCAGTACCATACAGTAAAACAGCTTTTACAATGCTGTTAAGTATATAGGATTAAATTTTGCAGGCAAGATTTCTGTTTCTACACGGCATATGTTTCTCGCTATTCTGGCAGTTCATAGTAACTTACTGTATTTTTTCAAATTCATGTACAATTAACTTTCAGTACTTATTCATTAAGGATCTAATAAATAATTTTATTATCAAGGCTAATCATTCATAGTACTGGGAATTTATTAATAAACAAGATCAAATTCTCTTAATCTTGATGCTTTATAATGGAAGTAACTGTATGGAGATATACACATCAATACTAGTTTTTTAATTATGGATGCATAAAATACATAAAGGCATAGCCATGTATGTTCTCTCTCTCTATAAATATATATATATATACATTATTTCATACTCATTTATACTTCATTTTTTTCCTGTAGCTACTATTATTATAATTATTCATCACAGGCATATATCTATATCTGTAAATTAGCAAACTCTGACCTTTTGAAATCCTTAATACACTTACAGGTCTGAATCTCTGCATCTTCCTAACTCAACTTCCAATTGCCCAGTCTAAGGTTATTTCCTATGATGTCTTCCTTATATACAGACTGCTCCAACTACTTACAGGCTCATGGCCTTTCTAGTGCCCTCCAGTTGTGTCTGAAATTGTTGGTGAAGAAATGTGTGTGCTATAACAGCATAGAGTTTTAAATCTTTCATCAGAATGCTGTTTCCTAAAATTCTTATGCAAAATAACATTCTGTCATAATGACATATTCTCACCAATGTTTCTTTCTCTAGTATAAGCAATAAACTAGATTATTTGAGTAAGCTATTATATTTTCTGCAAGTAAGAGTGGGGAAAAAAAGTTATTTCTTGCACTTTTGCTTAAAACTCTGAGGAAAATGAAAAAAAAACCCAACAAACTAAGCCATAACTTCAGGCTGTTGGAGAGATGGTTGTATTGCATTCAATTTTCTAAAAATTTTTACCCCAGCAGTGTCCAGGAAGGCCATTGCACTGAATAAAGAGGTCTGTGCACAACCCATACTGCAGCCTAGAAGCTGCCTTCTTTTAACAGTTGCTCTCTTTTGTCACCTTTGCAGGCTTACATGTGAAGTCTGTGGAACCCAAAACTCATAAGTTTTGGACTAAAATTCCTGCCTCTGAACATGATCTCTTAATGTGATCCCTTAACACGACCTCTCTCTGCCTTTCGTGTAAGCGAAGTGATTTCAGCCCAAAAGCTGGCTGAAGTTTCTCCACTTTTTGACTGTGGAAGGTGAAACACATTTTTTAGGCTGTAACTTTAAAGCATTACCTTGATACTGACTCCTGTTTTTTTCCATAACTAAAAGGGCTTTCAAGAAAACTAACGGTAAAATTTTATTACTTGCCTCTCAGTTATTGACTAATACTCTCCCCAGGCATATGGTTTTTTGTACTTTGACAGAACTACCTACCTGAGTGAAACCATGGCCCTTTTGACGTGAAATGCAAAACTCAATTTCATGACTGGGTTTTACCCTCTGGGATATATTTTCAAAGCATACATTTCAACAGTATAAAATGTCCTGTAAGCCCCATGCCAACAGCACCACACTTAGTAGGACATTTTTGCATTGGCATGAACAATCCTGGCACCTCCCTTCCTGTGGTTTTGCTTTTTCTGTACATAGGCATTTAGAATTAAATTTTGGGAGAAAATGATATATACATCTATCTACTTAACATATACATCACTGCTGGTGCAATATGAATAACACTTAATAAATAACAATAAAACTATGCTTGTTTTGTTTTTTTACGTTGCCTATATAGTAACTCTAACCAATGCTGTATTGATTTTACATTTCTTAAATGTTTTTGTATTTTAAAGTCCTTAGTGTGAGACTCTATTTTAGCAGAATGGTTCTTGATCCTCATCATAATGGATATATTCTCAATACCAGTAGCCTGTCTGACACTCTCACCAGCATACTCATTATATATTTACCACAGTGTGGTAATACATATTTTGAATCTGTTTTTCTCCATTATGTTTCATATCACCAGACAATACATACTGAAAGCAGAATACTTCTTATGAACATTGTGTTGTTTTTGTAATGTAAATTTTTCTTGAGAATAGATTATTTCTTTACCTTGTTAGGCTGAAGGCTTCATTTTGATCAGAATTTACTCTTGGACTCAATGATTTTAAAGGTCTTTTCCAACCTAAATGATTCTGTGATTCTATGACTGAGTTGACTGACTAAAGACCTATGCTTACCGAAATTCTTATTGGCTTGGCTCACTAGGATGTTGGAGAACAGAAACATTCCCCAAGACATTAAAGATGCAGCAACACGAGGAATAAACAAAATGATATGTTAAATGCAGTTCAGGGAGAAAAAAATACAAGTTTTAACACAAGGATCACTTAAAGATAGCCAGGAGAATCAGGGATGATGGAACAATGTTATTTCTCCAGTCATTTTTTATAGAATCCTTCTACTTAACAACAGCTATACACATTTTATGAAAAAAAATGTTTTTATTCAATCAGAATTATTATATTTTCAGAAATATAAGTTGAATCACAGATAACTATGCTTCTTTAAGAAAATCAGTATTTGACAATTATTCTAAAATAACCTTCTTTGGTTAAAGACCAGCACAAAACTAGAAGTGAATCACAGGCACAAGAGCTTTTGGCATATACAGAGCATACTTCCAGGAACAGAGGTGAAAGGGCTACTTGGATTTTGAGAAAATGTGTCCCTTGCAAGCATTTATAATCTTCACCGGAGCTGAATAATAGAAAGATTTCTTTAATGTACAATCCATGGTTCTTACGTATAAAAATGTTTTCTTTTATCACAGATCACCTTGTCTAAGCATTAATATATGGAAAAGTTTAGATGTAAAATGTAAGAACTGGAACTGAAGCTCAACATTATCCAGCCCTTTATAACAAACAAACAAACAAAAATTATACATGGGATTTAAACAGATGTTCTCCATCTGCAGGCTGCTCATATTTTCCCACTCATTGTAGTGTTTCTGTATACAGTTATAGTGCATGATATACAATTTTAAAATGCCAGAGAACTGTCATACACTACACTTGTTTTCATTGGGTGAACAACCAATGCCAGAGCTCCTTGATCAAACACCACGTAACAGTCACACCAAATTCTACTAAACAGAACAGAAAAACTTCACTATCAACACTCGCACTTATTGTAAATATTATCTCCTCACTCAACTGATCTGCTTCCTCTCTGATTATTAGGTTTGTATTTACTGACTTTATTGACATAATAACTTTTGCTTAACTTTATTTCTGTAAGCCTCATAGAACCATTACTATAGAGTTCTTATGACTAGATTTACTTGTATTTGTGCAAAACTGCAGAGTTGTTTGCTAATTCTAATCAAACTTAATTTCTTCAACCCTATTGAAGAAAATGGAGTCATAAGGAAAACACCAAGAGACTAACTTACTCTCTACAAACTTTTATAACCAGTGAGAAAATGTAGTCAGGAAAGGTCTCATTTTCATTGTTTGCTCTCACAGGGTATTCGCAGCATTGGCAGTTTACACAACACATTTTTTCATCTCAAAACTGAGCTCTTTTATTTTTTGAGTTGTTAAGACTCAGAAAATGTGGAACATAGTAATATCAGTTTTATTCACTTTTCAGATTAAAAGTAAGCTTTAACTGTTCTTGAAAATCCCTTCCCAATTCCACGGTTCATGAAGCACAAACTGCCCCATCATGTGAGCTGTGCCTTCACATACACCTGACCTACTCCAGTTTCCTGGCCTACCTTCACAGCTCAAAGAGAATTACAGAAGATAAGTTCTGATACAGTCGAGTGGCTACAGGGTACTGAAAGTGACATTAAATAAATGAACTATTGTTAGCTATCAGTTTGACTCTCTGCCAGCCAGCTAAATGAATCACTTTGAAAAATTAAACAAAAAGAGGTTTAATTTGACATGACTGTTGTTTGACTTTCCGCTTTTTTGTTTTAGTAAGGACTCAATGCTGATGTTGTGCCATGCCTGGCAGAGAATAAGTACCACATATCTGTCCATTGCCAACCCATAACTAATATATTAAACCCTTTTATTTTTCACTTCTATTGTTTGTTATTAGAAATGTGTAGTGCAGGCTCATAAGTCTACAATAAAACACCTGGATATTTTACAATTAAAATTTCTCTGTCCTCTTAAAATTTTTAGCTGTTTTTCTTTGCTGTTTATGCAGTGAATAAGCCTGGAGGGATACTTATCACAGATAGCTAAGCAATTTCTGTTCTTTTAGCAGTTTATATGTGCCCTTCAATCTCTTAGAAAAGGCAAAGGACGGGGGAGTCAGAGTTGTTGCAATAAAATGTTTTACACAGTGATTCTGGCTTGGTTGTATAAAATATTCATGTTGGAGTAAATCATCAGTTTGGCAAGTAAAGTTAGCAAGAGGCCTGCTGCCTGACCATTTACAGCTTTGTGTTTCTTCTCTTCAATAGGTTTCTTTTCCTTATTGCTACTTAGAATAAACACCCCGGGCCAAATTTTCTACACTGTATACAGCATGCGACCAAGTTGTCATTAATATGGTAACAATTGTGTAACCAAGGTAGAAGAATTTGTTCTTCACATTTATAGGCTGCCTTTCATCTGAGGATATCAAAGAATAAGTCTGACCGAAATCAAGTTCCAAGGTCTAAACACTCCAAAACTTTGGGAAAGTACAGAGCCAGCCCTTGCAGCCAGATCCATTTCTGATCCAGATTTAAGGCACTTCTGCCTTCAACTGAGAGGCGCAAATTAGTTACAACACTCCCTACAGAGAATGGGATCCTGAAGGGAACATTGAGAATTATTAAAACCTGTGGTTTGTTTCAAAATCAATTTCTCATTTAGAGACATAATTGTGGTTCTAGAGGGCATAAACCCAAAATAACTCTGAATACTTTATTTTCTGCTTAGTGCAAACTCAATTGCATCAATAGTTTTGCCTGAAAGAAAAAAAACTATCTAAGGAACTTGGAATTTGGAAACTCAGTTCAAGTTGGCTGCAGAGAAAATTAAACAAAATAAACTGTTACCATGATACACATTATTTCATGTGTTATAATCGCAACAGCAGAAAACCATTTCAGTTTCGTAAGTCAATCAATTAATTCAGTCAATGCGTTATATTTCCTGCAGTAATCAGAAACTGAAAAGTGAAAAATACCAAACTTTCATCACTTCAGAAATGAGAAATAATTCATTAATTAAAAGAGGTCAAGCAGGACAAGTGGCTTCCACTACAAGAGTTTCTTTAGAGAAGCATTCCCTTGCCTGCTTATGGACCCTGGCTCTGCCAGGTACAGAACCCACTTGGGCAGATAGCAGAGCTGCTGTGAAGACACAGCTTGTTTCAACCTGTGGCGATGGCAGTAACAGGCACAGCTCTCCCTCCAGCCCTGACAAGGACCCAAGGGGAGGTCAGTGAAGCTTCCTATGACTTTGTTCATGAGCAGCCACTAAACCCACAAGTTTTCAAGCTACTAGTAATAGTATTTATTTTTAAAAAATAAAATCATAAAGATGAACATAGGCTAGGGAATTACTTGGTAGAAGTAAATCTTGAACTGAATTAATTACCTTTAAATTTTCTCACTGATTTCTAAAAGCTGTTGGTGGGGAGGGGGAGAAAAAATAATTGAATAGAAAATACAGAGCTGGGATATAGAAATACCCCAACCTTGGCGTGGGACATCATCCCCTCTCTACAGAGAACTCATCTGTGGGGCAGATTTAGATGAGAGCAAAATAACATTTCCAAAAGTTGTAAGTCTGCTTGTCCTAAAATATGACCAGAATGCTAATGGGGCAGAGTCAGGCTCTGTTCCATGGACCTCCCACTGAGTTCATGCTTCATGCACTACGCAAAAAGAAAAATTTTGCATGTTAGGCTAAAATTAACTCTTCCTTTTCTTCTCTCAAAATGAAGAAAAGAGACGCTATGCAGGATGCTGCTGCGGGCCTGTGAATCCAGTTCCCTCAGCTGCTGTCAAAATCACTGGCCAAACTGTGAGGACCAGTGAAACTACCAACAGCAGCTTCTCTGCCATCAGTGTTGCAAGTTGGGCGGTCCTTACAGCAGAAAGATTGCCAGTCACAGGACTTCTATGTGCCTAGATCACCCCCACAAGCTGCTGAAAAGCTGAGTCAGAGGTGATTTCTCTCGCAGATGGTTTTATGATATCCATCTGAGGAATCCTCTTGACAGACTGACCTCCACATTTTAGTGAATTTTAATTTGGGGGTTAGAAATCATTGGATGGTAAACAGTGTAAATATCACGCTCCTCTCTCAGAATGAGTGACTGAAAACAAGCCATCTATCTGCAGTCTTTTTGATGCCTCAAACATCTGTTCACTTACCACTTGTATTTTACAGGTTGAAGTTATTCATTGAATGTTTACCAACATGTAACATCTACTTCTTTATTTCCTGTGGGCAATGGTTTCATAAAATGAATCTGAGCTCTTAGCTCTTAAACCCCAAATTAGCTACTTTGTGTTTTCTAGTGTTTAGTATCTGAGAAAAGGTCAGTAACAGCTGTTTAATGCTTTAATGCTCTTGACAGACCAACTGAAGGTTCTCTGACTTGCAAGGAGGGAGAGATTTATAAGAAACTTTAAAAGCAAGAATAGTATTTGCAAGTTACTGAATGCAACACTTTTTCCATTTTAAGCTATATCCATATAATTTTGAATGGTAGTAATACAATTGTTACTTGAAGTTTCCCTTGAGAAAATATAGAACTATTGTATTCACCTTTTAGAACATTTCTTCTAACAAAAGAAATATGTGTACACAGCTTCTGTGTCAACATTCTTCAGAAGAAAGTCCCTGTGTATTTTTGTAACAACTGCCCTTTCTTTCCATTTCATTCCCTCTACAAATCTCAGATTAGTATGTGCTAAGAAGTGCGGATTTAGTGGTGTTTGAGATTAGATTAATTAGCTTTGGAAAATCTAACTAACATGCACAGAAACACATACGTTACAATCTACTAACTTATACCTTACTTCAAAAAAGCAATAATGAGACCTTAACAAAACCATATCAAAGAAACCAAAAATCCCCAAACCATTTGTATGTATCCGAGCCTTAAGAGTTGAGAAAGAAGAAAAAAGTTACATTTGAGGTCTGTACAGACCACCATGAACCTACAAGTTTCGTCTACTCAGAAGTGAAAAAGAGACACGCCGTAGGATGGCATCTGAAGAAGACCAAAGAATATAATCTTTTTCTCAAGGACTCCATGAACAAGCACACTTGAACACAGGCACTAGCAATCTCTAAAGCCCTTCTGCTGTACCCAGGTAAGATGCAGGCATTTAAAGCAGGGCTGAAGTTGGAACTGGGCCCTAAGACCAAAATCAGGATCCAAAGAAGACTCATCAGCTGTTGCCTAATCTTGAAGTTGCTTAAATTCACCCAGTACATATATCTGTTTGATTCAGTGTTTTCACTGCCATTGCCAGCCTAGATACAGCCAGGATCCAGGAAAAAAACAAGTTCCACTAGCTTAAAAGCTCTGAGTAACTGAATGCAACAGACATTGAGAGGGATACTTAACACATATTCATGGAACTGGATCTTCTAGAGGCAGCAGTTGTGAGCCATCAAGTTTATTTTTTTAATACCCAGAGGTAGGAGCACAGCTTTTTACAAAATATCTTATAGTATTTACCCAGAAAGTGAGAAATGTAAATTCAGCAGCTTAAGGACATATTTTGAGAGGGCTCAAATTCTACCTCTGGAGCTGTTGGCTAATATGGAGGCTATCATGCAGAAGAGATCATTTGTGATACAGCACTTTACAGCAGAAAGCATGTTTCTGAATGGTAGCAATAGAGACCGCTTGCCAATCAGATGGAGTGTTCTGGGTTCCAGTGTTTGCTCCTGAGGTTGGGATAGGAACAAAAATCAAGAATCATCACTGTGAGGCATGATAAAGTAGGTGCTACAGAAATAAGAGGTACAGAAACAGGTTTCTTCTAGGCCTTTCTGGATCAATGAATTTTGAATACTTTTCTGGATGGTGTTACAACATCAATAGTATAGGCAGGATGTAATTTAAAGACATCTTCTGAGAAGTAAGAAATGAGCATTTCCTGCCCTTGGTTACATGGGACTCCTTAATGGCAGTAAATGCTTCTGCCACATCACATCACATCCCAATGTGGAACAAGATGCAGGTCTGCGCCATCACCACCATGGCTTCATGGGAGAATGAAATTGAAGTGCACAGCCCGAACTTGAAGCCTCAGTGTGTTATGGTCAAGCCTCTGAAGTGATCTTCAGGAAACGAAGACTGCAGTGTTCACTTCAGAGTGCAGTTGCCTGCATCCGGATTTGTCACTCAGCAAGGCTTTCTGCATCGTCTTCCATTACATCCTCACAGCCAAACTTAAGAACTGTGGATTGGATGGTTGGATAATACACTCAACTTTGAGGATCTCCCATGAAAAGGATTCTAGACCAGGCATCCAAATTTAGGACATTTCCTTCGGCAGAGAATCTAGATTCCTAACATGTCCTTCTGACCCTTTGTTGAAAGTGCCTTTTGCAGATGTTTTTGGCTCATCCTCTCTGCCCATGCTCAGTGCAGCTAACACAAGCACTTAGAACAGGATGTGGGATCTAGTTGAGGAGCACAGTGCCTAATTTTTAAACAGCCTTTGGTAGAGCTAATCCTTAGGTTCTGAACTGGACAAATTGCTCAGCTCTTATAAAAATACAAGTGTGTTCAAAGACATTCTTTAAAAAACATTCTGTGAATAAATTCTAAGCTTTTCTTTTTTAGGCTCAACTTGGTAGTGTCTACAGCACTCCTTGAGGCTTCTTGTATAAAAAGCACTGCAAATCTTGCTATTTCAAGTCCGTTAGTCAGGAACCTATCTAATACTTAAATTAAGGGAACCATGTCCTCATGGGATATTTAACTGAAATCTAGCTAAAAAGTGAAGTTAAACCAATGCAACTTGCTTCTGCAGGCAAAGCTCAGGGCATGCTGTCCCACATTTATTCTGCATATGCAAAGTCCTCCAGGGCATAATTTTCCAGGTTTGAGAACAGTCCATTCCATATAATCCTGGATTAACTTACAAAAAGGCCAACCTGTGTTGGTTAATTCAATTCTGGCTACAGGTGTAGTACACACTGTTCCCTCTAATACTCTTATTGCTCCACATTCCTATTCCACTTGAGCACAGTCCATGCTCGCTTTTGGTGTAACATTCAGATTTCACCTATGATGCAAAATTTCTCATGGCATCACTAGCGGATGAGCTAGTGATCCTCTAGATCACTAACAGGAGAGCCAGAGACAATACAGTACTTATACATGGCTCTAAAAAAAGGCAGCTTAGTTTGTTGCTCTGTTCCTAGCAATATCTTTCCACTCAAAGCCAGTACATGCCAGAGAGCATGAGCAAAGTTGACTATCTTTACTTCTTATAGCTGCTAAAAACCAAAGACTAGAGTTGCTATATGAAGAGGGAAGAGAAATAAGGTAGATACAGCAAAGGTTGACCATTCTGTTCTGTGTGTCACCAGTTATCTATGCTTGCATGAGCTGAAACCCAAATTTTCAGAAATATCATTATTTAGAAATAAAATATCTGATCACTTTTTAACTGAAACTTAACTTGTGCTTCATGTGTGGAATTACAAGACTTTCATAAAACCTCTTGTCTGGCCTTGGATTATTCTATTTTTGTTGGGCCCCAAACTCTGTAAACTAGCCACTACTAACAGTTTCCTTCTGTGAGAGGCTCTATTTCAAACTACACCAAAACTCAAAGGTTAAGTCCAAAATAAACAGTTCCTGTAAAAGTAAATTGATAAATAGCTCCCCTGTAATCATATAATTAGTGGTACAATGTGCTAACCACTTTTGTGAAAGCAATTTCAATGCACACCATTCACATTGTCAAAAATATAATTGACCCAGTTGCTTAAAAACAATTGATGAAATGAATGTTGGTCTTTACTGTGGTTATTGATGCTGGGTCAGATCTTGCTGTGTGCTGACAGCAACAGACCCTTCCTCTGTATGCATTCATACTGTGTTTTTTTATTCTTTCCTATGAAAATCTGGAGGTCGGGGCAGGATGGCAAAGATCCACATCTGGCCTACTCACTTACTGGATCCACTAGTCAGACTTCCTACATACTGAGCATCAGTAGCTGTTAGGAAAAATTGTACCTCAACAAATTCAAAACTTTTTACATCTAAAGCTTTAGTAATGCAATCATGCTTCATAGAACATGAAATGCCCACAGTCAAGTGATTTGCTTCCTTAAGGTTTCACATCAGAGGGCACCTGGAAAAACTATAGGGACAGATTCTTATGTTTGCAAACCAAGTAAGACCCAGGGTAACAGAAGGGATTTTAAGGAAAGTTTCCACTTCTCATTGGGAAATAGAGATCAAGAGGATTGGAGCTAAGTATGATTAGATCTAAATTAATGTTGGAATTCGGTCAACAGAAGCAAATACCCTCATTTTAACTTTTCCATGGTCATCATCAAGACTGCAAAATTTCTGCAGTCTGCAAAATATTTTATCTTTATAAAATGTCTAGTCCTTATGTGTGAAAAGAATTTTCCACTTGCTTGGTGTAAAGCTGGTAATTACAGAATAACATTTCTCAATATCTAGCACATTCCTTAGGATATGGAATAACTTTGGTAGGCAACTCTCCTAACACAGGCTGAGCTGCCATTATTAAAATTCTAAGCTCTAACTCTTGTGCTTGCAAAAGGTGCCTACAAAAAAATGGAGGAATTGATTCAGAAGGGTCTGCCTTCATCTTATACTTTTAGGCACGCGCTAAAACCACCAATTACAAGAGATGCTAATCCCAGTACAGCTCACTATTTCACTGCACGCACAAAGGAAAATATACATTAGTAAGAATCCTTACCCCAGTGTTTCTGAGAGTAAGCGGTAAAAAATTACATGTAATAAGGAAAAACTTGAATATACACATGTTGAGGTGTTCGAATTTAAAAGCTCATGGAAAAGCAATGGGCTTGATTAAATTTTGAAGGTGAGTTCAGCTTTTAAAAGACTGAGAAGTACTATTACAGGAAGATGTAATGATTTTATAGTAACAGCAGATATCCAAATAGCAACAAAATGCTGCACACAAAACACCTGACTTGCTGGTAAACAGCTGTGCACTCCATCTCTGTCATTCTAAGTCTCCAATTTTCAATTCCTTGCCTCCTGGGCTTAAAAGAAGATTCTTTACTAATAAACTGATCAATCTACCTATATATTATCTTTCAAATGTCATTCAAATGTCATTTAACAATAGTTTAACCCAAATGAGCTGCTCCGAAGCTTTTCTATCAGCACACCTAGTTTCAGGACCATAACTGCACTTCTGGGTGATGACCTCCCCATAAATGCTCCATCTACCCTGTCTGGGAAACACTGACCTTGACTGCAGGACTCACAGAAGAAATGTCACCAACTTCAGAAATGTGTAGTCACTATGAATTCTCGGTATAAATACAATCTATCACATATACAGGTACGCAAATGTTTATTCAGGCAAGCTATGAACTAATGAAGATATTTTTTATATAGCCTGGACAAAGAAAAAGGAAAAAAGAGATGCTTATATTGTTACAGATATTTATATTTTTAAATACTCAGGAAGAACTTTGATACTTCAGTAATGGGCCAGTTCCTAGATGGACTGTACAAAAAATTGTGTAAAGAATCATATCCAGGGCAACAGAATCAGGGTTTGCTGTCTACATAAAGGAGTATTTTGGCACATGCAGCTCCTATGATGGACTTGGAAGCAGACAGACCAATTTTCAAGGAAATAGAAAGCCAAAGCTATTAAATAATAGACACAGTGTTGAAGCCAGTCATTCAGTCCCCATCAGTTCAAACGTTCTTCAATACCGACATGGCTTGGAACCCTCGTCCTACCGAAGAATGTCATTTAGAATCAGTGATGAAAAACATGAAAATTAAGATTGAAGCTGTGAAAGCAAATGGAAAAATGTTATGTAGGATCAGGGTTGCCATGTACCGTTTGTTGTGGAAAATACATAGAAAATTACTTCGTCTATAAAATGGACAATACGTACTTTTACCAGAAAGGCATAATGGAATAAAATAGCTCTAGATCAACAGGAACCACTGAGAAGGCTGGAATTTGGATTCTAGGCATTCAACCCTCAGATGAGTTCCATTCTACAATTATTCTTGTTCAGAAAAACCTCTTTTCTACAAGTCCACACTATTAAAAAGAACAATCACTTCAGAAGACCGTCACCTGCTTGCTGGGTGTTAGCTCCCTTCATGGATCGTATAGTGCAAACAAATGCTAAAGGTAAAATCAACATACTGTTACACCAAGCAGGTGGTAGTTCTGCTCATTTGCTCTCTGCTCCTTTTTTCACTTCGAGTGTATAACTCCTCTTCTAAAAGCAGAATGAGGCTCTACTCAATGTTCATATTTGTGTACAGAAAACAAAAGTTAAATCCTGCCATGGCATAGCTGTGTAGAGCAGAATAGGAGAAACCTTCAGCGAGTTGGAGGAGGCAGGGGGGGAATGGGAGGCAGCAGACTTTCATTGCATTGTTCTGGACACACAGGAAGAAAGACAAGATGCAAGGGATGTGGTCTATTTTGGCTGCAGTTTTATTAACTCAGCTCGTCTGGGAGCTACCATCAATAACTTGCACAGTACGTGGTTGTCATTCTTTCCACAATCATTCCTACCTGCTGTATACCTGCACTTGGCCTCATGTCTCCCATCACTCCTCCCTTCTCCCTTTCCACTTCACCAACACAGTTGGTCACCAGCACACTACTGACCACCATAGCCCCTAAAAAAAAGGTAAAGGGACTGGAAGAGGCAATTGTCTCTTCACTGTTACAGACATTAGCAATTCCTACTTCCTCTCAGCTCCTTACCTTTCTGTAAGTCCTCATCCAGCTCCAGTTTATCAGACAAGCAGATCTTCATGGAACAAATGCCTGCAGTGCACTTCTGCCTTACAGAGGAGACAGAAATTAGCTCGGCTGAGCTTCTCCACCCCTCTGCCCTGTTTCCCAGAGAGTTAACAATTCACATATACTGCTATACATAAAGCTGTTATCAAACTTTGTGTATACAGACTCAGCAAAGTGCCTTAAATAGAAATAAATGTCATTTATCCAGAAAGCTGATTATCATGACATTTAAGATTGTTGTAACAATGTTTACTCATATCAATATTTGAAAATACCATTTTAAACAGCAAAGGAAGTGGTTTTCTATACTGGTCAGAGAAAGTGAGAGGCAGAGAGCGATCTTTCCATGGTTTTTACAGATTAATCAGATTATCTGTTGACCTCACATTCTCAGCTTTCTTCTTTAGCCCTAAGAATGGGCATGATACCAGCAAACAGAGAGAACCAAGGGCTTGAAATGGGAGGGACAATGTGTTTCACAAGAAGCAAGACTGTATGGAAGTGGGGATACACCTACTGACTGTCTGCACACACACTGAAACCCTTGGGTGGTTAACACATGAAGTCTATACAAAACGTGTGTTTGCATGTGTACCTGCTTCCCACCTTCCCTGACACGAAGATGGGCCCTATGTGCACAAATTACCTGTGGAGGAATGAAGGATGAACAAATGCAGCAAGAATAACACTCCCATCCAAAGTCTGTCCTTTAAGAAAACAGCAAGTACATAACAAAAATAACACAATGAAAAGGTTTGCTGATATAATGCCAGCCATTTATCAGGTAAAAGGCACAAAAGTGTCCATAGAAAATTCCATCTGGCATTCCAGTGCTATGATCGCTGCATCTTAAAAAAGCAATTAGTTTATTTTTATACTTTTTTTCCTCTAAGTTTTTTTACTTTGTTTTGGCAATGTATCTATACTTTCTATGAATTATCAGAGTATGTAGGAAAGGTTTTCTAGGATTTTCAGTGCAACAGATGTGTTTGAAAATACTTACATTTCTTAAGCCATTAAAATGCAGTTGTATGCAGTAGCTATGCTATCACTGCTATGTCATTTTAGATAATTATCTCCCTTCTGCAAAAAACAGCTAATGCAAACCCACTGACCCTCCTGAACTGATTCTCTGATTCTCCTTTCTTCTTGCTTCAGTAACCAAACTAAAATAATCAAAAGTTGTAGATGCAGTGCAAGACTAGAAATGGGTCTGTTCCCATTGACTTCAGAGAAAATGGGTCATCGTTTTGCATGATAATGGCTCCAAGAATACAAAATTAGGAGGACTTTGCATTTCTGTTTTGGTATTTATTTTTTCACACTCAACTAATAAATAAAGTCAACTGCCTAGAGGAAAAATGTGTATATCAAAATGGAACACACTTTCATCTGGCTTTTATATTTTCTAAATTAATTCCCTTGAAAATGAAGTATATAATTGAAACAGAAATTATATTTTTATTGCTCATAAAAATATATCGTGCACAAGATGTTGAATGTTGAACTACTTACAGTAATTTACTCCTTTGCATTTTTCACAAGAATTTCCATTATGGGAACTGATGGATCTTTTCTGGAATCAGGGACATTTGTCTCCGTTCCTGAATGAAGAAGAATGGAAATACAGTATTCTATCATTTTGCTGCACTTGGTCCAGGTCCATTCAATTTTTTTCCTAGTGTTTTGGAAACATACAGACATGAAAACCAATGTCTGCCTGGCCCAGCAGGAGATAGTAAAATACTTTACAAACACCAGATGGGATTTTAACAATGTTTGTAAAATATAAAATGCTTGAAGCGTTCTCTGCAAACCTAAAACTGAATATGTTTCATCTCATTATAAGCCTTTTTTTCACCTAGTGAATTCCTTTACATTTTCTGTTAGAAGACTGACACTAACAGACCTCTGGTCTTTAAAAGGAAACCCAAAAATCGACCTCTTTGGAAACTAATATTGATATATATATATATACTTGTGTGATTTCACCAGATGTAATCATTATAATGTGACTGCATGGTCCCAATTCTGGGAAAAAGCATAATGATATTTTTTGTTTCAGTCTTCTATTAAATAACTAAGGCATTTGTGAGTTTTAAGATATTGTATTATGTTTATGTTTCTAACCAGCAGATAACATTTTAAAAGTAAAAAAGCAAACTGCCTATCCATCATCACATTGAAAGAAATAATAATGAGTCCCTTCTCCTCCAGTATTAGGAATGTTGCTGAATGGAAAATTTTAAGAAATCTACTTTTGCCACAAGATACAAAATTATTTGAATGGAAATTGTTTGTCGGAGATGAGCCAGCTGCACTGAATTTTTTATAAAGAAGGGAAACATTTCAAAAGTATTGAGAAGAGTTATTTAGATGATTTTCTAATTTTCTGTTTGATCAGTTTTCCTTTCAAATCTTTAATCCCAAAATATCAGGCAGTAATAGCTTAAATAATACACCTTAAAAATGGAATTATATATTTAGAAACAATTTTAAAAAAAAACCAACAAAACAATTCATGTGAAAGCAATAGTTAAGTTCATAACCAATCTGAAATTTCAACATATTGCCCTGACAAGGGATGGACAGAATCATCAAAGTCTTGAAAGTTTTCCCAGGAAGGAAAATAATTTTAAACTGCATGGTTCATGGAAGCAATTAAGTTAATTTGCATGCAATATAATATAATTCACTAGAAGGAAACCTTGTTTATATACAACTGGCCTTGTAACCTTCTTGTTCTCTTAAATCCAAACAGTATTTGAATTAACTGAATATTTTAAAGTATATTGTCCAGAAGTATTCTTAGTTCCCTTATTGAACATTTCTGCTTATAGGGTACCTGCACAAAGGATACATAGTTCTCATCTAATTTGATAATTTTCTGCCTCCATCAGACCAAGCAGTTATTCTGAGGCTAAATCTGTAGCTAGCATTAATAAGCATAGGTGTGTGCTTTCCTGGTCCAGGAGCCCTGATCTCCCTGATTTGGTAAGCTGTGAAGTCAAGCTTTGCTTTTGACAGCAGTCTCTTGTGTTCCCAACAGCACAGCGATCTGGATTTAACATAAGGATCTCTTCTCAGCATGCACCGCAGTTGGAGACAAGGGAAATGACAGCCAGTGATTCCAAAGAGCCTGGAGTTCCTCCCTCTCTTTTCTCAGCTGACCACTGAGATGCAAATGGGACAGCAGCACCAGCATTGCTCCAGAAGGTGAGGGGTCAGGGCCTGACCACTGAGTGCAAATACGAGGTTGGGTGTGGATGGAGGCAGCATTCCAAACTCATGCAACTCAGGAAAACTCAGAGGGGAGAAGAGACCCCTCTCACCCATGCTGGAGGCACTTCTGGATGGGCCTGGAAGCAACCTCAAGGGCAGGCAGTGTCACACTGAAGGAATTTTAGGCAGCACCAGATGTAGGTAATGGTGGGAAACAGCTTTTTTGGCTGCTTCTTCAGGAATTAGGTACTTCATTTCAACCTCAGCAATCTTCAACTTCAGTTAGGGAGCTAAGTGGTGGTAATGCAAAATAGCTTAGTTTAGGAAGATTTAATTCCAGAAATGCCTATTGCCATCTGAAGGTACTTAGCAGAGTGCGGCAGTCTAAATATTTTTGCATCAGGTTCACCAGATCCTCTCAGCTGCGATTTATATTTATCACTTAATTTTAAGGAGGTGTCAAAGGAATTGTGGCCCTCTAGAATATGCCCCTATTAGTTGTGACTCTTGGATGACTTTATGCACAAAAGTGCAGGGTGTCGATTGAAGTAAAGCCACAAATGAGTTATGCATGGTCATCTTTAAATCAGAATAATATTAAGTGCCTTTAAATTTCCCTATCCATTTGCATCGTAGGCTAGATTTTCATAAGGTGAAGCCTGATAGCCATATATTTTATGAGCCTAACTTTTGCACCAGCAAGTGCCACAATTGCATCCTCAAACACCTTTATTTCAAGAAAACAGATGGATATTTGGGTGACTGAGGGACCAGTGAGGTCTAACTAAATTTAGTGTGAACCTTCCCACCAACTTCAGTGGAATTTATGTTAACAGTAGAATTGTGTTTTTATTAAGAAATGAAAGATTTCTATAGATAGTTGCAGAAAACAAACAGCAAGAGGATGGAGTCAGATACATCATGACCTGTGGCTTGCTTTGTGAAAATCCCATACTGAAGGTCATCCAAGAAAGAAAGATTCCAGGAGAGCCAGTGCTGGTATAATCTTTTTGTTATACTTTTTGTAAAGTTGCTTGTTCTATTAATTTAGTAGCAGATTTTACTATAGCTACTGAAATGCTATGAATTATTAATTGATGATTTTCATTATCTTCTCCTGTGGTGTATTATTGCACTTCCTGAGGGTTTCATGTGAAGTGCAGTTTGTACTCTTTGGTTAAATATTTTTAAAACAGTAACACTGTCAGGATAGAGAAAAGCCAAAATAAATTCTACTCATGAAAATTTTATTTTGGTTAAGTAATGTATATGCATCGCCTACACATTTGGCTGCATCCATTTACAGACAAAATCTGCCTTCATGGAAATTTATGTGCAGAAACAAGGGACAAACTTTAAAAGCTGGAACACTTCAGTAGAGATCTTTTTACAAGGGTCCTATAATTTGAGTTACTCAGTTCCACATGTGGCATCCCCTTGAAACCTACAGCAACTGTGAGTGCACAATCACAGAAGAATTGGGTCCTATATATTCCTTAGTGAGAAAGGCATAAAGTCAGTGTCCTGAGGGAATTCACAGAATAAAACCTGTATCACTACACAATTGTGCACTAAAATAATCCTCTGTAAAACTGTGGTCTTTCAGTATTTTTATTTCCCAGTGACCTCATAGAGTTTGTACCAATTTTATTCCATTTACAAGTTAAAATACACTTGTGCTTCATTTTGTAAATGCCAAGCCTCCAAACTAGGCCTGAGATGTAAAAGTCAAGATAGGTTTTCTCAAGTTTGTACTCATCAGCATCACCAGTAAAAGATGCTCCTCAGCTGGAGCTCCATTAGAAATGCTATTGTGCAAGACTAACAATAAACCAAATCACCCTCACTAAATTTGTTGCCTTTCCAGAAAGAGAAAATCAGCTTAAACATACTGGCAAGGGCTATGCCACCTTTGGAAGAGCTGTAGGCACAGTGTGCTCCAGTTCCTGTCTGTCTGCTGCTCATGCATGACTGATGAAGGACAGGCTGTTAGCTGTTTGGTGGTGCACCAGTTTGGATTTGGGCCTGCACTGGCTTGGTTTCTGTTTGATTTTATGTTTCAGGGTTCCTTACCCTGTGCTTGAGCGGGTTCATGAACCCTGAAGGAGCCCGTAACTATAGACCATGAGACCTGTGGTCCTCCGGGCTACATGAGAGCTACCAGCTAGAGACTACACTCATCCTCAGAGCCACCACAGTGAGCTGGCAAAGCTCAGCACACAGGGAAAGCAAACAACAGGAGGAGAAATGTACCATTTTTAGTGGGTACCTTCACTTTATGGACAGTAATTGACCTCAGAGTTGCCTACAAAGTGAGGAGTCTCTGAATTTCAGTGGGAAATGGGAAGCTGCATCTCCCTTCTCCTCCCTTGAAAATGGCTAAATCTGTATGTTAGTTTTGATGCCACAATAAAAGAAAAAGTTAGATTGAGGGTTGGTTGGTTTTTTTTTCCCGATTTCTTTTTGGCCATAGAACAAAACCGTCAATTATTTGTGCTAGTGTGTACATATCCAGATGCTGCTTTTCAAGTAACACATCCTACCCAAGCTCCACATTATGGCTCCATCCATGTCTAGTGCCTTCAACTGCATTAGGTTCTCATTCCTGTCTTCCCTTTCTCATCCAAGAGAGAGTCTATGAGGCTAAATGAGTCTTGAATTATATTGCTTTTAATGGACTCACATGCTAACTGCCCTTTCTGCATTTCAAAATTTACATCTGGAAACAATAATAAAGCCACTTTGCCTATAAGTAACTTTATCCATGCTACTTACAGCTTCAAGAACATTTTCTTTGTATTTCTATTTAAATCATTTGATGAAGAAATCTCTCATCCACTGGCTGATTCTCCTTGTCTTGGCTAAAGGGAGCAGCGCACCCTTTCAACCTTCAAATGTGAACTTTCTGCCTTTCCTGAAAAAAAATGTTTCCCTTTAAAGTTACAAAGGCAAGCCAGTGGTGCTGTTTCACCCTCCTGCTTCCATAAAATCAATTCTTCATAAATAGGAACACCTACCTGATGACTGTAAAGGCTCAAGCTACAGGCCGGGGGTCAGTACAATTCAGCAAGCATTCTCCCATATTATTATTTCAGCAGAGAAACATAATGTGCAGAAGAAATTAGTTTAAAAGAATTATGATTGTAAACCAGATAAACCTAATATAAAATGAAGTTAAAAAAAAAAAATTAGAATATGCACTGTATTTTAATGAACAGTGAATGCTTCTCCCAGGATATTTTAGGCAGCACATGGAAGATTTTTTTCTTTTGTATTTTGAGATAGGATCAAATGGGCTAAAACTCAGATAGAACTGAGTAGGGTAACTGTATTCATATTTTTACAACACTTCTTGAAAATCCAGGCATTCTTATCAACAGCATTATCTGTTCTCTAGTATATTGCAAATATGCTAGAAAATAAAAAACATGTATAAGTCCAATGACTAAAGCCATGCCTCTTTTTTTGGTTTCAGAAAGAAATTTCTGTTTAGCAATGGCCTTGATTCTTCAAGCACATCTGTGCTGTGCAAGACTATCTAATGCAGCCACTTGGCTTTCACACGGCTTGAGCTAGCTCAGCTTTGCAATTGTCCTAAAAGATGTATCCACTCTCTCAAAGCCAGCTCACGTATAGCAATACAGATATACAGAGGCACATAAACACCCCTGTTCTGTGCAATGATATAGCCCACGTGAGCCAAAATTTCCACTGACTTCAATTAATAGCAAAAGAGAGTATGAACTGAAAGAATGGCCACTACAGCTATAGAGTTAAGATAAACGTGGAAGGGAATAAGTACCTAAACTTACATTTGCCTCAGTGGGAGCTGACCCCTCTACCATTCATAACTACATCCTAACTCAATTAATAGATTCTGTGTGTGTGCGCGCGTGTGTCAGAAAAACTGTCTTGAAACATCATCCTTCAAATCCCAATATTGTCCTTCATGTGTCTCAAAGCCAGGTATGAAGGAGAGAGAAGTTCTTCATGTGAAGATGCTTTCAAAGCAGGTTGTTTGCTTCATTCTTCTGACTGCATACAGTTTAGAGTCTCAGTGTCTACTGAGAGTGTCTCAATGGGTCGAATGTAAGTACACTGTGCCCAGCTATCTAATAAATGCTATTTATATGGGGCACTTCTAAAGGAATCTCATAAAAGCCAAGAGTTCTAAAAATCTCCAGTTTATTAAATCTATATATGTATCATCCAAAGTTTAATTATATCTGCGTTCTGTCATCCTGGCAACATCTGGGTTACTGCTGAAACATTGAAGACTCAGATGGTTCACAAATCTGAAGGAACATTGTCTTGTTTCCGTGTACTACTACTGCCATGCTCATTTAAGTGTCAGAAGGATAAAAAAGTTACAGATGTGATATTATAACTAAAATTACTTTAAGTAAATGTACACCATGCTACAAAGTGAATCAAAGAGCCATTGTGACTTCTTTGTGGAAAATATCTAGAAGGTGTTACAACAGCATCAGGAAAGAACACCAGTATCAGCTACACACCTTCTTTCACTCCTCTGATAGGCTCAGTTAGGGTCATGTGCCCATTAATCCCTTGGACTACATTGCACACTCAGTGTTTTCAGCAAGTGTCACTAAAGAGAACAACCTGTAAAACATACACTTAATTCAATGACAGTTTTGCTGATGACATTTGCAATGCCAGTTCCCCCTGGTAAAATAGAGGGGCAACTTGTAAGAAGAATCACATGAAGCTTTTCCAGGGTATCTCTAGCTTCTGATTATTCTTCTTTTCTATTTCCTGAAAAACAGCCTAGTGAATCAAGGGTATTTTAACTGGGGAGGACTAAGTGCGGATAAAGTCTCTTCATCAGGACTATCATCATAGAATTACCAGGGTGTTTTTAAACTTTCCTCCTTGTATTACTTATGCTGTAGCTGGGTTCATCACTACTAACTTGTGACTGATTTGGTCACCTTGCTTCTTAAAAATTTCTTTCATACTATTTCTTTCAGACTATTCTTTCATAAATGCCCTTTGTAGATTGGGCTTTAGTAATTAAAAAAAACCTTGAAATATGTCTCATAATAATTCTGGTATCAAGTTTGTAAAGGCAGTTTTCCAAAAGATTAGTAGAAAAAGCATTGTCCTTTTTTTGACAGTTACCCTTAACTGAAATCACAACACAGGCCCAAACAAACCTTTCATCTGACATGTTCATGGCAGGATGATGGGAACCTGTTGTGGCAAGTTGATCTCACCACTTTTTCACATATAATTCAAACTCATCAGATAAAAAACAAACTCCATATACATCTATGGCCTAAAGAACTGAGAAAATCACACTGAAGTGAGCGAAAGGAAAGAAGTATTCACAAAGGCTAACTTTAGACTTCAAAGACCAAACTTGCTAGGCTACTTTCATTGTTGATAGAAAGAGATAAGCTGAATTGGGGAAAAAAATCAGAATGCCTCGATTATGGGTTCTGCTCTTCTCTGTCTTGTGAATATTGCACATTTCCCTGCTTTCGTCTGGCACTGTAAACTTGTCTTTCATATAATCTATGTACTGCTGTTCAGTACTTTGGGGTAGAATGGAGAGCTCACATTCATCCACTCTCTCTCTCCCATGCAGTGAATGGCTCTATCAAGCAGCTCTGTTGTAATGGTTGGTTACAACACAGAGGAGTTAAAAACATTCCCTTACTATAGCTAATAGCTATTAGTTGGTACAGGGGACATGCAGCCACTTTCCTTAATGCCTGAGGAGCTCCCTAATCTGCAGCCTTGTACTCTGCACCTGTATTACACCTCCCTTCTTGCAAAGACCTGCTGGTATTCAAAGAGTGGAAGTTCAGAAAGTGGATCCAGGCTTGCTCTTTTCAAGATCAACATGGTGTTAAAGGCTATATTATACAAACTCTTTTTCATAAATTTAATCTTTCTCTCATATTTAGGACAGAAACATAGAACAATGTATGCTGGAAGGAACTTATAGAGGTTATCTGTGTCAACCTCCAACTCAAGGACCAACTTCAGATCAAGTTGCTCAAGACCTTATCCAGTTGTAATCTGAAAACAAAACACAAGATCTTGAAATAAATCATGCTCTAGAGTCCAGGAACGGATAAAAAGAAGCGAGAAATTGAATATTGGTTTTCTGTTGAGTTTTCCGTGGGAGCTAGGATTGGTTAGACTGCATCCTCAGTTCTCCAATCCCCCCATTTCTTTTAGCACCTGAAATCACAGAAAGTAAAAATTTGTTTCTGCCTAGTGTTTTCTTTTCCAGTCTGTCTGATGCAATTTCACCATAAAAGTGTCTGGGCATTTCAAACGCAAGTTTTATATCGCTGTGTATTTTAAAGGCTAGATTAAATCTATTTTATTAGCCACTTGATTATATTTCTGCCTCAAAGCGTAATAGTTTAAAAGAATCTGCAACTCCTGTCTTCCCCATGCCGCTGCCTGGAGCGCCTGCGGGCTGTGCTGGAGAAGCTCCCGGCGCAGCCCCAGGAGCCAGCAGAGGGAGCTCCCGCTTTGGGCTTGGTCTTCTCTGACCGAAATGGGTGAGCGACGCACACGAGTAACATCAGACGAGCGGCTTCCGCACTGGTAAACTCCAGTGATGGTAAGAGACGGTAGCCAAGTTACCTTTTAATTCAAGCAAAAGTATTTTTCTCTTGGGTGTGCGTGCTTTCGGCAAAGCAATAAATAAAATCCACAACTTCCAGTAATAAGCAGAAAAATAATTACTTGGTGTGAATATATAAATGCATGGGAATCCATCAGCCTGTAGATATGGTTGGAATCTTTTCATTAGCTGTTGGCCTTATATGCCTTTTTGTCACTACTTTTTCAAAAGTCAAAATAATATCTTCATTTGCTGCTGAATCTTCTTCACATCAACCACTGCTTTAGACTTCAGCCTTGCAAACAAATATATGCACACACTTTGTCCATATGAGGAGTCTCAAAGAAGCTGTGCAATATACAAGAAATGTATTTATAATATATACCTGTGACTTTTCCAAAGAGTAGTTTCTCCTTTTAATGTCTTACTGAAATCTAATTGCTTGGGTTTGTTGGGTTTTTTTTTCAAATAGCTCTGTCACAACTGATATTAATTACTCTTTGTGTGAAAACATTGATAAAAGGTACCATATTTTTCATATGTTATAGGTATATTTTTACAGAAATTTCTCTGAACAGTTGCAATTCACCTGAACACAATTCTAAACTTGTTAGATTTTACTCTGGCATGGTATTGGGATAGAAATAGGAAGAATAGCCTTGCATGCTAAATGCAGTGGAACTACCACCAAAGCCTCTACTATTTGGACAGACCACAGTTAATAATAAGCTGGATTTGAGGCATATCTATGTACCTGACAGTATATTTTCTTTGTATCTATCTACAGACACCAATAGTAAGAGTTGAAATAACATTGTCTCACCAGATTACTCTGAACATCCACACATTAAAATAATTTAAGGGTAAAAATAACTTGATGTTGAATTTAATGCTGGAGGAAATTCAAAACATTAAAGCTCCAAAGTAAAAGAAACCATAAATAATCTTATTTGATCACCTGAGTAAATTTGAATTTAGGATTTCAAGACAGTTTACTTAGTCTAAATTTTCAAAATGGTTGTAAGTTGTTTTCAATTTGTTATTAAGTTGTCCAAAGTTAGAACAGCAAAAACTGCTAGTGTCTCAAAATTTTACATTTTGAAAATGTAAATAAATAGAAATACTGTATTCTGATGATTTCTGGGCACAAATGAGCATTATTATAAAGTAGTTTTTGATTTGACTCAAATTCACCTGTGAATAACATGCTCCTGCCCTAAAAAAAAAAAAGTTTAATACAATGTTCATGTATACACACATACATATACATAACGTAATGCATAATCTGACAACTTATCCTAAGACTCTGACACTTTATGGAAGGGACAGATTTTGCTTTTTGTTAAGTGGGTTAAGCTGCAAGTTGTTGAAAGGACAGAAGTCTGAGGCAAAATAAGAGGACAGCTGAATTCTGCATGGCCACCCACAAGCAACACAGCATCCCCTTCTCTCCCCAAATTATTTCAATTGTGTTAAGTTCCCACGTTCAAAGAAATACTCCCTAAAATCACCAGCCAACAGACCTGATGCTCGTGACTTCTTTCCATAATAACATTTTCTAAAATTTTGCATTAATCATTATTATTCTCAAGTGCATTAAGTGCATATTTGTTCCACAGATGCAGTTGTATTCCCTGAAATGGATAACCAATAATGAAAATGAAAGTGAAAAAGTAAAAATACATTGCTTTTGACCTGGTGCTTTTGAAACTCATTCCAAGTGGTCAAACTTAAAAGTAATTATTTTTCAATACAGCGCATTGCTTTCTCGTTTTGTCATTTTCTTTCTCCATCTGTTTTTACCACAGTTCACAGAAATATCTCAGAGAAAAATTAAGCTTGACCAAATGCCACTTTCTACACTACTGCTGCTTATGACAGATTCCAAGTGACTTTATATCAAAATTAGTACCGATTTACTTTCAACCTTCTGTTTCACCTATCTCAGGGGCTCATATATTGAGCTAAATGCAGACCAAAAAAAGTACATAAACAGAATATACTAAGCCTGGGCTTTTCATATTAGTTCTTATTTGCCAAAATTTCAAATATCTTGCATATAATTTCTCAGGGTTCTGTTCTACTGTAGCAGCAACTCTAATAACCAATGCAAGGATATTTTTGCATAGCAAGCTTAACTATCCACAAATACATAAAATAATTAATATAGGTGCTTTGAACCACCTTCTGGAGGAGTCTCTTAATCAGCTTCAGAGAGATGCCTGGGAGATTAAATTTGGGTGGTATGAACACTCTCTCCCCATCTCTTGCTATCTCCATTAATTACTAAAGAAAAGTAGCCAAACCCTTAGAGGCCTGAGTTATTAACAGAAATAAATATACTGGCTTCTGTGAAACTGTACTAATTTTGTATTGCTGAGGATCTTGCCTTTTCAGCTACTACAACAAAATGAACCTTACTCTGGACTTACAAGAGCTTAACAGATCTGAACCAAGTCTATAAACTATAAATTTGAACTTCTTTCAGAAACTCCTTTAAAAAGAAAGTCCTGCAGGAACCATGCATTTGGAAATTTCCGTGCTAATGACAGCAACTGGAGGGATATTCAAACCATCCAGCAGGGGCAACTGTATAAGCCTTGTAAAATGCTCTAAGGTAACCTGTGGGATCTCAAAGGACAGAGATAAGAGTTCTCTCAGCCTGAAGCCAGGGGCCAGCCAGTGCCTTCTGCAGGTACCTCTTTGTCTTCAATGAGGACAGATGAAGCTAAACATGCAACAGTCTGCTCTCCGCTTTTGTAAAGATGTTATGTGTCATGGGTCTATGCTGACACTCTGTTAAGGTGGGATTTATAAATATAAAACTCTTCCAAATAAGTTGCTTGCCTGAAAGGCAAACACATCCCAAGATAAACGTGCCTGCTCTAAAGTCAGCTAATGTACCTTGCCAAAGAACAGAAGAGCAACCCAATGCATGTTATAAACAAAGTAATATTATATAAGGCCCTGATTCTGACATTCAGTCCAGAAATACATCTCTATCTCTTTCAAAAACATTTAACGCAAATACATTGCAATTCACAGAGTATTAACACTATCAGGAACAGTGTTTGTAGAAGGGCGTAGAAACTTCAGAGTTGTGTATTTCAGCTCGCAGGTACCAAGACCTCTTGCCTCTTTCTCCTCTTCTCTGTAAAGACCTCCTTGTCAATCACCTGCTCTAAACCTCCTATTAGTTTTAAGTGTCCCCAGTTTTCAAATACAAGGGCTCCTCCAACTCAACCACTCTCATGCTCCTATAAATATCTGTGCTGCAATCATTCTTCCTCCCTTTGCTCCATGCTCCCCTGTGTAAGGCTCCCTCTGCCTTCAGCTCCCTGGCAGCTGTAGGCACACAATCCCACTTTTCCTTCCTGCTGCTTGCTCTGTCTGAATTCTCAGCCAGTTCCCTCCTCCAAGTACAGCAGGGGTCCTGCATGATTATCAGTCATATAGAAGAAATAGCATTTCTTGTACATACATGTAAGCACTCTACATGACCTGTGTCACTGGCAGGCTTTGGTGGAAGCATGTGTTGAAGGTCACAGACCTGCATTTTGCCCCTTCCCGCCCTTCATGTCATTTGCAGATAGGACTGCATCAACTTTATTACGTCAACAGAGGTGAGTAACGTATTCTGTCTACAAAGTGAAGATGAAGCATGTGAGCCACAGAAACATGGACACTTCAATATCTGATCTGATTAAGTATGCAATGAAAAGCTTTGTTGATTAATTTTGCACTGGGAATATGCAAATAGTTTTCAAAACCTTCTCGAGAAATGAAGTCCTATGAGATATTTCCTGTTTGATTTTTCCAAAGTCCTAGTCAGGAATAGGAAATAACTTTATCAAAGATCTGGACGAGGGGATTGAGTGCACCCTCAGTAAGTTTGCAGATGATAACAAGTTGGGTGGGAGTGTTGATCTGCTTGAGAGTAGGAAGGCTCTACACAGGGATCTGGACAGGCTGGATCAATAGGCCACGGCCAATTGTATGAGCTTCAACACGGTCAAGTGCTGAGTCCTGCACTTGAGTCACAACAACCCCATGCAGCACTACAGGCTTGGGGAAAGAGGAGTGGCTGGAGAGCTGCCCAGCAGAAAAGGACCTGGGGGTGTTGGTCAACAGCCAGCTGAACATGAGCCAGCAGTGTGCCCAGGTGGCCAAGATGGCAAATAGCATCCTGGCTTGTATTAGACATAGTGTGAGCAGCAGCAGTAGGGAAGTGATCATCTCCCTGTACTCAGCACTGGCAAGGCCGCACCTCGAATACTGTACTCGGTTTTGGGCCCCTCACTACAAGGACATTGAGGCACTGGAGCGCATCCAAAGAAGGGCAATAATGCTGGTGAAGTGTGTGACAGGTTTGGAGCACAAGTCTTATGAGGAGCTGCTGAAGGAACTGGGTTTTTTTAGCCTGGAGAAAATGAAGCTGAGGGGAGACCTTATCATTCTCCACAATTACTTGAAAGGAGGTTGTAGCAAGGTGGGAGTTGCTCTCTTCTCCCAAGGAACAAGGGATAGGAGAAGAAGAAATGGCCTCAAGTTGTGCCAGAGGAGGTTTAGATTGGATATTAGGAAAAAATTCTTCAAGCAAGAAGATTGTCAAGCATTGGAACAGGCTGTCTAGAGAAGTGGTTGAGTCACCATCTCTGGAGGTATTTAAAAGATGTGTAGATGTGGCGCTTAGGGACATGGTTTAGTGGTGGACTTGGCAGTGTTAGGTTAACAGTTGGACTAAATGAGGTCCTTTTCAACCTAAATGATTCTACAGTTCTAAAAGCACCACTATCACAATTACAAAGTCGTTTGAAATCTTCTGGACTTACCCACTAATGAAAAATTCTTGACTTCCCTCTGTGTAAAGAAATCTGCTTTTTCTGTGCTTACGCATCAGAAGCCAAATACATAGAGACAGAAATAAAAGTACAGACTTCCCCCACTTCTAGAGAGGAATTTACAGGAAAACAAGGTATTACACCACATCTAAAGCCTTCCAACAATTTGTCACAATTAGGTGCTTCTTTCTTAGATACGCTTCTTCCTTTCGTATGGCAGCTGATCCCAAAATGACTAAAACTATTACCACCACCACCACAAAATAAAAAGAAAAAGAAGAATAAGAAAAAAACAACATTATTGTGACCTCCTTCAAACAACTACAAAACAATGTAATCGCTTATTATACAGTATCATGCTAATACACTTCAAAAACCACAGGAACCCCAGGGTGTTTACCACACAGACACAGTGAGAGAAGAAAGGATGAAAAGAATTGGACAGAATTTCTATATAAGCTGCTAAATTAAGAAATTTCTCTATGCATGCACATGGTATGTATCAACTCTTGTCTTTTACCCAAAGAAAATGCAGATCACCACAGCACATAGAGGACACAGAAATACATCATGCATCTCCACATGCACCCATATACAAAGGTTTTCTTTTTACCAGTGTTAAGGGTAAAAAAACAACCCTGCAACACTTTATGAACTGGAGTTAACTTCCTCATAGATGTGAAGGTATTGACTTTCCTTAGGAGTGCTGAAATTTTGTTGCATTAAGTGAACAACATTTTGGAGACCTCCCTCAAAGTCCCACTGACAAGCACCACGGAAGACAGCACTGTCTGGACTTACCACTGTGCTACAATGCACAATAATGCATTTTTTAATGTTTGGCTCTGACACTTACTATTATATGGAACAAGTAGCTATTGATTACTTTTGTGAGGTGAGAAAGCAGAGTCTCAAGGCTGTGCAGTTCAGGAAACAATCAAAGGGACTCATCCATCACGACATCCTTCCAAAATTCACATCCTTTTTTCAGTCTTTTCTAAGAAACATTTGAGCCTACTTGTCATTTGGGTTCAAACATACTATGAGTTTTTCTGTGCATGTGAAAACAGGGCAAATCAGTTCAGAGACCTGTTGCAATGATCTGCTGACTATCAGAAGGCATAGCTAAGACCACAACACCTGGCTAGAGGAAGGCTACAGTCGATTTGACCTGCCTTGCTGCCACTCTCCCATGTGTCATAGTTAAGAAACTGCATCGCAGCTGTTAATATGATCCTTTAGGGCTACAAGTGAGACAAGAATTGAATGGGCAGTTAGATATAGCTTCAGAAAAAAACCAAGATTAGTGAGTCAAAAAGAGAGCTCTTGTCTGTTTTCAAATATTATTTGTTCTTATAAAAAGTATTACTCCTCATCTAATACCTTACCGTTCTTCATGTACCTTTACACATAGCTTAAATGTTCTCCTCTTTCTTCTTTTGGCTTTTTGTGAGATAGAGAAGAATAAAATAACAGAGCAGTAAATGTCAGAATTAAAAAGCATTCTTTAAACTACTGTGCTAAGCATATAGTTCCTGTGTTGGTGAAACATCCACTTAATCTTTTTGCAGCCTGGCTGTAATTCCCTAAATGATGCCACAACCAGCTCAACACAAAATAATATAAGGTTCTCTTCATATAGCTTATTTCCACATCTTCTCTCTAACACATGGATGTTCTTTCCTAAACAGAAAATTACTGTAATAATCAGCTTCCCTCCAAACAAACATTCAGTAAATCTGCATCCTATATATTTACATATTTACCTTGTTTCTTTTCCCAAATGCCTAGCTATTAAAATGTGCCTGTGTAATCCTGACTTTTCCACTAATGTTGCTCACTTCACTATCAGGTATTTTCACATTAAAATGATGTTCATATCACCATTTGCTTCAAAATTATATGGATAAGTCAACTGTCACTGTATTAACTTTAACAGTAATAATAACGCTGTTTTTCTATTTTTGTCCCTTCTTCCCATGAGCATCTTGACTATTGAAAATTATTTCATGTGAACCCAAGTAAATCTTACCTGTCAAATGTTTGATCTTGGTCCTGCAACCACACTAAATACAGAACTGTTGAGGGAAGAGTGCAGCTAGGTGGCAGTGTGCCAAACAAAAGAATCAATATTAAAAAAACAGTATCTAAAGATGCATGACATAGCATGCCTTAAAAAGCATGAAAACAGAATCCATAATATTTTTTGGAATTGACAGGCTGTAGGCATGTGGTAAATTGGGTTAGGATAATTAAAACTCCTGTATATCTTTCTAGTTCTAGGAGTGTCTCTGCCCTAACCATCCTACATTTTCTGTGCCAACATTTATCACTATGTAAAATGGAAATGGTGTTATCTGCCTTGTTCTAAAGAACGTGATAGATACATCATGCAAATAAATGTGAATGTATACTGATAGGTAAATATGGAAGCAAATGAACACACTATGTAAATAACCTTCTGCTGCATGCATAAAAACCCTATATAGTGACAAATCTTAAAAGACATTCTCCAGGGCTAGCCAGAATAAAATGACAAATCAGGTGCCCTGCAAAGAGGAAGGGATCCTTCTGCGCAGACCACCAGGCAGCTGCAGTTCTGCTCTACAGTAGCACAGCCTAAGAGCTAGTGGAGCTTCATCCTTGCCTAATGGACTCCTTCAGTGTAATGACTTCAACACATCCAATGAAGAATTTCTTCCCCCAGTGGGCAGAAAAAGAAACCCCACTCTGCACAAAAGCTTTATTTTCTCCACAGCGCCTACCCACATGACTGTACTGCCTTCGAGGAATCTACCCTTCATCCATAGACAGGAAAGGGAAAAACAAGCTACATTTAACTGTAAAACTACCTCATCCATCGCCGCTGTGCTTTTTCCATTGGTGCTGTATTGGACTTGCCATAGTAGGCACTAGCTGTTACCGTTGCTAGTGCAGAATCTGTTAACATTTCTATTTCGGTTGGACAACTGATCATTTCAGGATTAAGCATAAATTTCCACTGTTGTTGTGGCTTCAGTCACACTCTTTTTTTTTAAATTAATCCATGCAGTTTAAGCTTACAAAGCAGAAATAGCAGTGAACATTTTGGATACCCGATTTTCATTTACAGTCCTGTTTTTAAAATCATCTCTCACATGAAGTCTAAAACTTGTCATGCTGTAAGTAACAATCTAAAAAATGCATGTTAAATATATTTCTGCTGTGCATCCTTGACATATGAATCGGTATACTTTTGTGTGCTAACAATACATAACACAATGTATCGCTTTGTTTATTCATATGCAACATTCCATGACGATATCTTTTATACTGATTAAATCTTAGGCTGGAGGGTCATCACACTATATATCACATTCAGGAGACAGGGGTGTTTTTGCCTGACTCTCAGGAAGTCAGGAAAAGATCTAAGAGAGCGCTCTGCTGAGATCCCTAGGGGGGTTGTTTACTACTTTGATGAAGACTGAAGACCACTGATGGCTGTATCATTGATGTCACTCCAAGTGACCAGGACATTATGCTGAGATGTCAGAACCTGCAGGAAATCTTAGAGTCCCAATGGCTTTTTGGAACAGTAACATTCCCTCCCAGAGATACTACCAAACTGACAGATGTTTTGCCTTTTCTCTTTATGGAGAACCAGAGACCTATGAGAAACATGAAAAGGAAATAACTGTACAGCCTAATTTAAATGTACAAAGGTAGGAATTATCCACATTCATTCCTATCAAATCTTTCTTTTACTCTTTCAAAGAATCTTTAAAATTGAATATAAGTACATTAAATATTTCAAAGAAAGTCACTAGCTGAACATATGTATTCATGCAAAATAAACAACACTCAAAGGAGGACTTTTACAGCTAAACCTTCACAACTAATTAATCTATATCTGTCTAACTTCAGATATCTTGTGCAAGCTGATAAATCCTCAACACAAAACGAACAAACAGTATACACTTTGCTTTCTAGAACAAACAAAATATGTGTGCAATGGCCCCAGGTTATATAAATACTATTTCATTACAGTTATGAAAAATATTTACTTGTTAACTACAACTATTCTGATGTCTTTTGGCAGCGCACATGACAGATATCATACGGTACAGATACCTAATAGAAACTATTTCACCCTAGAAGAAAGTTAAGTATTTACAATTTACCAAACCATTAGCATGTACCTATTCAGCACACCACGAAACCTCTTAAAAACCATGAAATTCAGTGACAAAAGTACTGCAGCTTCACAGTGATATCAGGCATGGGCAAGACATAGTCCGAAGGTTTTGCAGAAACAGGTCTCCTGGACAGATATCATGGTACATAATGAAAACTCTGCTTCCTGCAGAATTTTTCTCCTCAGGCGTCTCTTCCAAACAACCTACGCTTTCGACCATTGTTTTTATTAGCTGAGGATAAGGTGATGCTTGGGGAAAAGCTTCCCAGCAGCCTCATTGGCCTAGATTTATAAAACAATCTGGCCTGTCTAACCAGCCAGACAGCAGATTCCTTTTTTATTATTTTAAAGAAAGCACTTGAGCTCCAGTGCAAGATCCTTCTGCAGCTCAGGTTATTTCAAATGATGGACCAGAGGTGGGAATAGGGATCATAAACTGGGCAGAAAATAAAAGCGCACATTCTGCTGGCCTTTTCATTAAGCTCTCATTTCAGACTTAATTGTAGATTCAAAGGGACCGTAGCAGAAAAGCTTTAACTAATGCTCTTCAGCACATACCAAGTAGCCTGACCAACCATTTAGTCACCAGTCTAAACAGGAATTGGGCTGAGACTGGATTATTAAACTGGTAGCTAGTCTCAAGTCTGGAGTTTGTGGTCAACGCTGATCCAGAGGAAAAAAAGGCTTAAAAAAAATTGCTATCCTCACCTTTCCCTCACCAGTGGCTTTGACATACTCAGCCACAGAAGAGCAGTGCGAAGGCTGCTTTCTGCACAACCTGAGGAGTGGAAGCCTTTGGCAAGAAGTCGAGTGAGGAACAGCTCAAGAGCTTTCATCAGTGGCCTCAATGAAAAGTCAGTTTCCCTTTGTAGCCGGCGTCCTTTGGAAAACCGCTGCCTATTGGCAAGCCTGTGGTTTAAACAAGTGAGAGCGAGGGAAGCGAGGTGGACCCCCATCTCTCAACAGGATCACAGCTCAGTCTCCAGTTGGGACCACCAAGGAACTGGTTTCCTGACCGCATGAAGACCAGGGTTAGACCTCCTCCCTTCGACCCCACCACCCCAGACACACACTGCCCCCA
>NW_010157551.1:0-13395 GCF_000695765.1 Mesitornis unicolor
TGGTAGTGGCAAAGCCTTTTCAGGAATCAAATTTAATACCTCACCTCGTTCTGCTGTTCTTTTGCCTCATGGTCTGCCAATTTGTTCCCCGCTACCTGAGCAGTGTTACCCTTTTGATGTCCTTTATAGTACATAATTGCAACTGCCGAAGGCAATTGTACCACTTCCAAAAGTCTTCGGATTATGTTAGCACACTTAATATGTTTTTTCTTGGGCCGTCAAAAGTCCCTGTTACTTCCAGATAGCTCCATGGGCATGAACTACACCAAAGGCATATTTTGAATCTGTCCAGATATTTACTCGCAGTCCTTTAGCTCTAATGCTCTCACTAGAGCAATTATTTTGGCTCATTGTGTGGATGTGCCCTTAGGGAGTGACCTTGCTTCCACCACCCAATCTGTGGTGGTCATGGCATACACCACCATCCGAACTCCATCCTTTACAAAGCTACTCCCATTAGTGTACCAGGTGTGTTCAGCTTCCTCCAGTGGCTTCTCCTTCAGGTCAGGTCTGCTATGCAGTCATGCATGACAGTTTCCATTTCCTGCTTATTGCTTAGAAAAGGCGCAGGGTTAATAATGGCAGATGTGAGAATTTCAAACTCATCTTGCTCCATCAGGACTCCTTGATACTTCAGGAACCTCAATGGTGAAAGCCAATGTCCTCCTTTTTGTTCCAAAACAGAGGTTACAGCATGGGAGTTATGCACAATCATCTTTTGTCACCAAGCTGTTATTCCAAAAAGGTTCAAAGTTCTTTTACCATGGTTGATTCTGGAGTCCTCTAAGGAGTCCGAGTCAGTGTTTTCACATTGACTCATCAATGCAGCACACAGTACTGTCTCTTTCTTACTAGAATTTACAATGGTATTTTCTGCACCAATTTCAGAATTAGTTTAATCTGATTGTTCCGTTATTATCACCTCCTGCTCCAAAGCCTTCGACAAAGCATTGTGTAAAACTACATCTTGAAGGGATGCTCCCCCTTCTGCTTGTCGGGTCATATATTTTTCCCATTTTACTGCCACCAAGGCACCTCCTAAAACACCACAGACCAACACTTTTCCCTTTTCCAGGTTCAGGTTTTCCAATTATTTTGGGCCAAAGCCATGCCAAGGGGAAAAGATTGGGCATTGTAGCCCTCTAATCACTCCAGGAGAGGAGCACAATCTACAGTCAGGCCTCCCATTTTGTTTCATTACCTTTTACCATCTTTCAGGCAAGTTCATGATTCCACGCTCAAAAAAGTTCTTATCCTTTTCGGTAAAAACAGGTCCAAGAACGATTTGATATCCTCATCAGCAGTGAAGGTTTCACCATTCAAGGCATTTTGTAAAGAGCAAAACAAATGGCAGTCTGATGGTGCCAGGTCTGGCGAATACGGCAGATGTGGTAACACATCCCATCCAAGCTGCAACCATTTTTGATGAGTGACCAAACTTGTATGTGCTCTAGCGTTATCATGGAGAAACACAACACCTTTGCCATTCACCAATTCTGGATGCTTCTGTTTCATGGCATCAGTTAATTTATCCAGTTGATGACAGTACATGTCCAAATTAATGGCTTGGCTCCTTGGAAGCAATGCAAAATACACAATACCTTTGAAATCCCACCAGACTAACAGCAGAACCTTCCTTTGGTGAATATCTGCTTTTGAAATGCTTTGAGCTGGTTCATCATGCTTGCTCCACGATCTTTGTCGTTCGTTGTTGCTGTGGACAATCCATTTGTCATCGCCTGTTATCATACGTCTCAAAAATGAATCGTTTTCCTCACATTCCAAGAGAGAATCGCAGATGTCAAAGCGCTTAGTGAGATGAATTTCTTTGAGCTCATGTGGTACCCAAATATCGAGCTTCCTAATGTATCCAAGTTGTTTTAAATGGTTTTCAACGCTTGATGTTCGTTGTTGCTGTGGACAATCCATTTGTCATCGCCTGTTATCATACGTCTCAAAAATGAATCGTTTTCCTCACATTCCAAGAGAGAATCGCAGATGTCAAAGCGCTTAGTGAGATGAATTTCTTTGAGCTCATGTGGTACCCAAATATCGAGCTTCCTAATGTATCCAAGTTGTTTTAAATGGTTTTCAACGCTTGATTTCTACATGTTAATATTATCAGCAATCTCTTGTGTCGTTAAACGCCGAATGGATTAGATCAATGCCTTTGCTTTGTTATCAACTTTGCTTGGCCTTCCTGAGCGTGGTACATCTTTAACATCAATGTCTCCGAACTGAAATTTAGCAAACCAATTCTGACACTGCCGTAGTTTTAAGGCATCTTCACCATACACATCACATAACTTTTTATGAGCTTGCACAGTCTTTTTTCCTTTTCTGAAGTAATACAGCAAAATATGATGAAAATTTTCCTTTTGATTTTCCAGATTGAACTCGACGCCAAATAAATAATTGTGAATGAAATTGTGCCCTTTCTTTTTCTAAAACAAGCTTGAACTGTTAGCTGTCAAGTTACATAATGAATTTGAGGTTTGAAATGAAGTTAGTTACATTTCAAGACATGTACGTCCATTTACTAACAGAAAACGCAAATACTTTTTGGCCAACCCAATACTTGTGAAACACAATTAAATCTGCTGGTTTTCTCTAATGAACACAAGTGCTTTAAGTGAAAATATGGACCCCCTGTTGAGCTTGATTTTAAATAATGTATTTAACTTCAGACACAGGCTGGATTCAAATCCTTGAAACCCATCAAATTGTAAAAAGAGGCAGGGCCCTATTCCTTTCTCATTGACGTTAAAGGAATAAGAACTTTTTAGAGCTGGTTTAGTCTCTTCATTTTTTTTGAGACCCACAAACTGTATTGTGAATGTAAGAAGAAGCAGCCCTACTTAATAACTTTTTTTCTGTTTTCCCATAGCAATTTATCCAGAAACAAGCTCTCAAGTTTGTCCAGGCAGCCTTTTCGCCATCTGGGTTTGTCTGATCTGTAAGTTGTCGTTTTTTCTAATAAAGTTTATTTGTGGCTAGCAATGAAAGAACAGGACTTTGAAGTTTATTCTTTTCAAGAAACAGGTTCATGAAAGATGAGAAATGAAATTCTGATCCAAAGAAGGAGGCAAATAGGTTGCCAGTGACATAAGTGCAGAGAGATTTTAATTCCAGGCCTTCAGAAAAAAATCAAGTGTATGTTTAAACATATAATTATTGATCAAAATAGCCCTTTCCCTTCAACTTTAAAATACTTTTAATGAGATTATGTCACAAAAAACTACTGGTGCTTCTATTAAATATTTGAGCTAGTAAAAAATACAGCCATCTACAGATCATAGAATCATAGAGTGGTTTGGGTTGAAAGGGACCTTAAAGATCATCTTGCTACAACCCCCCTGCCATGGGCAGGAACAGTTTCCACTAGACCAGGTTCCACAAAGCCCCATACAACCTGGCCTTGAACTCTTTCAGGGAGGAGACATCCACAACTTCCCTGGGCAACCTGTTCCACTGTCTCACCCTCACAGTAAACAATTTATTCCTAATATCTAATCTAAATCTACCCTCTTCAAATTTGAAAGCATTAGCCCTGATCTGATCACTACAGTCCCTGATAAAGTGTCCCTCCCCATCTTTCCTGTAGGCCTCCTTCAGGAACTGAAAGGCTGCAATAAGGTCTCCTCGGAGTCTTCCTTCTCTAGACAAAACAATCCCAACTCTCACAGCCTGGCCTCATAGGGGAAGTGCTCCAGCCCCCTGGTCATCTTTGTGGCCCTCCTTTGGACCCACTTGTGCAGGTTCATGTCTCCGCTCAGCTTGGTGTCATCTACAAACTTGCTGATGGTGCACTCAATCCCAACGTCCATGTTCCCAGAAAAGATGTTTAATAATACTGGTCCTGATATGGACCCCTGAGGGACACCACTAGTCACTAGCCTCCCGCCAGTCATTGAGCCATTGACCGCAACTCTTTGAGTGTGGTCATCCAGCCAATTCCTTATCCATCGAGTGGTCCACCCATAAAATTCATGTCTCTCCATTTTAGCAACATCTGCAAATGAAGTCTTTATCTCGTATTCTTATATCATATTGGCTCCACAGCTCCTATGCTTGTGGTTTCTTGTGGCTGCTATTCAATCCTACTGTCCATGTTGCCAACAAATATATTAAACAGTGCCGGTCCAAATACTGACCCCTGGGGAAAACCACTTGTCACCATCTTCCATCTGGACATCGAGCCATTGACTGCAACTCTCTGAGTGTGACCATCCAGACAATTCCTTATCCACTGAGTGGTCCATCCATCAAGTCCATGCCTCTCCAATTTAGAGACAAGGATGTCATGCAGCACAGTGTCAAATGTTTTGCTCAAGTCCAGGTAGATGATGTCAGTTGCTCTTCCCTTATCCACCAATGCTGTAACCCCATTGTAGACGGCCAACAAATTTGTCAGGCACGATTTGCCCTTAGTGAAGCCATGTTGGCTTTCACCAATCACTTCCTTATTTTCCATGTGCCTTAGCATAATATCCAGGAGGATCTGCTCCATGATCTTGCCAGGCACAGAAGTGAGAATGACCAGCCTGTAGTTCCCCGGGTCTTCCTTTTTTCTCTTTTTGAAAATGGGGGTTATGTTTCCCCTTTTCCAGTCAGCGGGAACTTCAACAGACTGCCATGACCTTTCAAATATGATGGATGGTGGCTTAGCAACTACATCCGGCAGTTCCCTCAGGACCCATGGATGTATCTCATCAGGTCCCATTGACTTGTGCACCTTCAGGTTCCTTAGATGGTCTCAATTCTGATCTTCACTTAGAGTGGGCGGTTCTTCATTCTCCCAGTCTCTGCCTTTTCATTCTGTGACTTCGGCAGTGTGGCTTGAGCCCTTGCCGGTGAAGACTGAGGCAAAAAAGTCATTGAGTATTTCAGCCTTCTCCATATCCCGGGTAACCAGGTCTCCTGTTTCATTCCACAGGGGGCCCACATTTTCCCAGTCTTCCTTTTATCACTAACATACCTATAGAAGCTTTTCTTGTTGCCCTTGATGTCCCTGGACAGATTTAATTCTATCAGGGCTTTAGCTTTCCAGCCTGATCCCTTGCTGCTCAGACAACTTCTCTGTATTCCTCCTCCTGTCCCTGCTTCCATCCTCTGTAGGCTTCCTTTTTGTGTTTGAGTTTGTCCTGGTGCTCCTTGTTCATCCATGCAAGCCTCCTGGCCTTTTTATCTGACTTCTTCTTTGTTGGGATATATCACTCCTGAGCTTGGAGGAGGTGATCCTTGAATATTAACCAGCTTTCTTGGGCCTTTTTTCCCTCCAGAGATTTATCCCACAGTACTCTGTCAAGCAGATACCTGAAGAGGCCAAAGTCAGCTCCACTCATGTCCAGGGTAGTGAGTTTGCTGTGCACCCTCTTCGCTGCCCTAAGGATCTTGAACTCAACCATTTCATGCTCACTGCAGCTAAGGCTGCCCTTGAGTTTCACACTCCCTACTAACCCCTCATTGGTGAGAACTGCTTGTCCTTCCTAAAGAGCTTGTAGCGTTTCATTCCAACACTCCAGTCATAGGAGCCATCCCATCATGTCTTCATGATGCCAATAAGATCATAGCCCTGAAGGCGCGTGCACGTCTAACTTCCTCTTGTTTAATCCCCATGCTATGTGTGTTTGCATAGAGGCATTTAATTTGGGCCCCCAATGAAGTTGACTTATGGGTTGGAGTGACTGGAATTCCTTTGAGATGTTTCACCTGTGTTTCCCTGTTGGATCCTATTACCTCAGGAGCCCCTGGCTCATCTGGGTAAGCCTTCAAGCATGCTGCAGTGTATCTGAAGATCTCCAAGCAATAGGCTGAGGGCCCTTGCTAGCACCCTGACCCTCTAACCTTGGCCTGTCATCCCACAGCTTGTCACAGGGAAGCCCAATATTATCTCCCTCCCCCTTCAAATCTACTTTAAAGCCCTGTCAATGATCCCCACAACCTCCTGAGCAAAGACCCTCTTCCCCCTTTGAGAAAGGTGAATCCCTTCTGATGCCAGCAAGCCTGGTGCCATGTGGGCCATCTCAGGTGAACAGTTTATTTTAGGTTGTGGAGGAAAGCGAGTGCTTATTAGATTTTTGAAGGAGAACAAAGTCAAACATATCTGTTCCCTGAGATGATGTAAGAAATCGCTGAACTTTTTGAAGAAACTGGTGTGCTCCTGAGTAGAAGGAAAGAAAAAAGGACTTGGGACAGAGAATGACAGAATCAAATAGTATAAATATGTGACAGGAATCATGGGGATGAATTTGATGAGGTAGGGAAATAGCACCTATTGGCAAAACATCTGGCTGATGCAAAGTAGGTGCAAATACATTTATATTGTTAATATCGGAATTAAATAACGGACATTCAGTGTCATGGGAGTAGAAGCAGAGGAAATGGTTACTGGGAGTGAGCTAGACATGCAAAAAATAGATGCTGTGAAGACTCAACTGATTAATTACAGGTTGCCAAGAGAAGTTGTGGATGCCCTCTCCCTGGAAGTGTTCAAGGCCAGGTTGGACTGGGCTTTGTGCAACCTGGTCTAATGGAAAGTTTCCCTGCCAATGGCAGGGCGGGGTGAAACTAGATGACCTTTAAGGTCCCTTCCAACCCAAACCATTCTATGATTCTATGAATATTTGAGGTATGGAGGCAATGTGTGATGGGGCCCAAGTTAAGAGAGAGATAGGATATAAAACTGAGATAGGGGCTTAGTAAAGAGGGGGACAGTAGAGATGAAAAGGAAATGAAAGTTAGGGAAGTTATGCAAAAAAAGATTGCAATAAAGTGGGATAAATAATAGAAGTGGGGGAAGGGAAAGGAGAGGGGGGAGCTGAACCTGAAGGGTGGAAAAGCAGGGATAAAAAAAGAATCAGTTGAGTAATTCTGTTGATAAGAGAAGGGAAGGAAGAGTACTGGAGGGAGAATCTAAGAGGAGAATGATGCTATAAATAGCTTCTGAGGAGCTTGCTCTAAATCTGACAAGGAAGTGTCATGTTGGCAGCACACTTATAAAGCAAACAATAAATCAATGAAAAGTTCAGACTAGGGTGAGATCGGAAAAATTCTCCAGATACTGCAGAAAGGATTCCTCTTTTAGAAGAAACCAGCTGCAGATGTAAAATTACAACAAACAAGATAAAGTCCTGTAATTTCCATCTACTAAGTCAGATTTTCTTTCACGCTAGAGTATGTGGAGGGCCATCATAGCTCTATCCAGCATCCAGCCTGTGATGCGCCTGGCTCCTCAGGTGAGGTTAACACAATTTAAAACAATGGAAGAAAAGGATTACTCAGCCACATTTCAAGGGAGATTTCTCCTTTAAAGGGAAGTTATTGATTAAACAGAAAATCAAAAGTAAATCTTGCTGTTTGGAAAATGTCCGTTGTAGGTTTTGACCCACTGGATCATAATGTTCATATTCTGTCTTGCTATATTGGGTGTACATGGAAAGGTTTTTGTACCAGGGGAGTTGCAGGGGTGCTCTTTCTGAGATGAAGACAGTGGCTGCCCCTGTTGCTGGATAGAGCCCGTTCCAGCAGGCTTAGCAATTAAACTACCGTAGGCCAAAGCTGAGCCAGTCAGCAAAGCTGGTGCTGCTTCTGTGAAAACATATTTAAGAAAGGGCAAAAATGCCAAAGAGGTAGAGAAGGAGAGAGGGAAAAGAAAAAAAAAAGGTGAGAAACAGCAATGTGAACATCAAAGTCAGAGAAGAAGGAAGGAGAGGAAGTGCTCCAGGCACTGGAGCAGATATTCCCCTGTAGTCCATGGAAACAATTATGGAGCAGGTATTTCCCTGCAGCCCAAGGAAGGGAAAATGACAGAGCAGTTATTCGTACTGCAGCACGTGAAGGACCCTACACTGGAGCAGTTGGATGTTTCCTGAAGGAATTGCAGCCTGTGGAGAAGCCATGCTGGAGCAGATTTTTTTTCTTGAAGGCTGAAGCCCATGGAAAGGACCCATGCTGAAAGGACCCATGACTACATCAGTGGGCAAGAGAATAACAATGGATGTCATCTATTGGGAGTTCTGCAAGGCATTTGACACGGTCTCCCACAACATCCTTCTCTCAAAGTTGGAAAGAAATGGATTTGATGAGTGGACCATTCGGTGGATAAGGAATTGGTTGGATGGTCGCATCCAGAGGGTAGTGGTCAATGGCTCAATGGAGATGGGTGCCAAGTGGTGTCCCTCAGGGATCCATACTGGGACCAGTGCTGTTTAATATCTTGATAGAGATATTAATATCAATGATATAGACAGTGGGATCGAGGGCACCCTCAGCAAGTTTGCAGATGACACCAAGCTGACTGGTGCGGTTGACATGCCAGAGGGATGGGATGTCCTCCAGAGGGACCTAGACAAACTGGAGAGGTGGGCCCATGTGAACCTCATGAGGTTCAACAAAGCCAAGTGCAGAGTCCTCCACCTGGGTAGGGGCAATCCTCATTATCAATGCAGGCTGGGGGATGATGTGATAGAGAGCAGCCCTGCAGAGAAAGACTTGGGCGTACTGGTGGACAAAAAGCTGGACGTGAGCCAATAATGCGCACTTGCAGCCCAGAAGGCCAACCGCGCCCTGGGCTGCATCAAAAGCAGCATGGCCAGCAGATCGAGGGAGGTGATTCTGCCCCTCTACTCTGCTCTGGTGAGACCTCACCTGGAGTACTGTGTCCAGCTCTGGAGCCCTCAACACAAGAAGGGCATGGAACTGTTGGCGTGAGTCCAGAGGAGGGCCACAAAGATGGTCAGAGGGCTGGAGCACCTCTCCTACAAAGACAGACTGAGAGAGTTGGGATTGTTCAGCCTGGAGAAGAGAAGGCTCTGGGGAGACCTTATAGCGGCCTTCCAGTACCTGAAGGGGGCTTACAAGAAAGCTGGGAAGGGACTGTTTACAAGGGCGTGTAGCAATAGGACAAGGGATAATGGTTTTAAACTAGAGTAGGGTAGATTTAGATGAGATGTTAGGGAGAAATTATTCAATATGAGGGTGGTGAAACACTGGACCAGATTGCCCAGTGTGGTGTTGGAGGCCCCATCCCTGGAGACATTCAAGGTCAGGCTTGATGGGGCTCTGAGCAACCTGATCTAGTTAAAGATGTCCCTACTCACTACAGGACTAGATGACCTTTAAGGGTCCCTTCTAACCCAATACATTCTATGATTCTATGATTTCTGTTTCAGGGCTATTTTTTCAGTTAGTGTTTCTTCATGACATTACTTGGGGCATTTATGTGAAATTTTTCTAGAGTGGTATACACGATGAATCTTTAAGGCTATGTAAAATCCTTTTTTATTATTAGGGTTAGAATTTGCCTATAATACATGATTGTTTGGCTCTATAAAGAATTTATCCACTTAACAGCAATAAACCTTTTCTCGAGTGGTCTTTCTGAGATAGCTGAGCAGAGTCTATCATACAAGAGAATAATTTATCACGTGTTTAGCTGCCATGAAATAAAATGGATCTTAGTGGAAAGCCCAATTCTTCAGGCACTCCTGATTTACACTAGTGAATTGGAGATTGGAATTGAGTCCCCTGTGTGATCTCTCTGATCTGTGGCAGGATGGATACTTGATGCAGACAGGGCTTCATTTTCTCCAAAGAAAGCTTATCTATTTACTGATTGCCCTGCACCAAGGTCTTTGATCCATACTTTTTTAAAGTAGAGTTCAACTTTTAGTTTTACCCACAGGAGTGCTTTGAAAGTTTTTTCTGTATGCATGATATGTTCTTAAGAAATTGTTTGATTTTTGCTGTAGGATATTGCTGGACAATCCATTCAAGTGTTCCTGTGAAATTATGTGGATCAAGAAATTTCATGAGACCAAGTTCTACAGAGGAACTCTAGATTTATACTGCATAGATGACAACACCAAGAGGACAGCCGTGCTGGATATGAAGGTCCCAAACTGTGGTAATACTCTTCTAACAAAGTTCTTACTAGATATCGTGAGAAAGGAAAAATAAACATGCTTTTTGACAAGATACCTATCAAGATGACAACAATGCTTCTGAAGTAAAAGGTTTTTTTGGGAAATATTAACCACTCACCAGTCTTTTGTGTCACATGGAATAATTTTGGGAGCTTCACATAAAGACTGTTTTTCCCCTTGAACCTTTAAAAACATAGAATCATAGAATCATTTGGTTGGAAAAGACCCTTAAGATCATTTAGTCCAACCATAACCTGTCCACTAATATACCATGTCTCTAAGCACCTCATCTACCTGTCTTTTAAATACCTCCAGGGATGGTGACTTGACCACTTCCCTGGGCAGCCTATTCCAATGCCTGATAACCCTTTCAGTGAAGAAATTTTTCCTAGTATCTAATCTAAACCTCCTTTGGTGCAACTTGAAGCCATTTCCTCTCATCCTATCACTTGCTACTTGGGAGAAGATACTGACACCCACCTTGCTACAATCTCCTTTCAGGTAGTTGTAGAGGGTGATTAGGTCTCCCCTCAGCCTCCTTTTCTCCAAACTAAACAACCCCAGTTCCCTCAGCTGCTCCTCATAAGACTTGTGCTCTAGACCCCTCACCAGCTTTGTTACCTTTCTCTGAACACGCTCCAGTGCCTCAATGTCCTTTTTGTAGTGAGGGGCCCAAAACTGAACACAGTACTCAAGGTGTGGTCTCACCAGTGCCATGTACAGGGGCACAATCACTTCCCTACTCCTGCTGGCCACACTATTTCTGATACAAGCCAGGATGCTATTGGCTGCCTTGGCCACCTGTGCACACTGCTGGCTCATATTCATTCAACTGTTGACCAGGACCCCCAGATCCCTCTCTGTCAAGCAGCTTTCCAGCCACTCCTTCCCAAGCCTGTAGCATTGCATGGAGTTGTTGTGACCCAAGTGCAGGACCTGGCACTCGGCCTTGTTGAACCTCATACAATTGGCCTTGGCCCATTGATTCAGCCTGTCCAGGTCCCACTGCAGAGCCTTCCTACCCTCAAGCAGATCAACACTCCTGCCCAACTTAGTGTCATCTGCAAACTTAATGAGGGTGCACTCGATCCAGATCATTGATAAAGATGTTAAATAGAACTGGCCCCAACACTGAGTCCTGGGGAACACCACTTATGACCAGCCTCCAATTGGATTTAACTCCATTCACCACCGCTCTTTGGGCCAGGCCATCCAACCAGTTTTTTACCCAGCAAACAATATGCCTGTCCAGACCATGGACAGCCAGTTTCTCCATGAGAATGCTGTGGGAAATGGTGTCAAAGGCTTTACTAAAGTCCAGGTACACTACATCTACAGCCTTTCCCTCATCCACTAAGCGGGTCACCATGTCATCAAAGTGGCTCAGGTTAGTCATACAGGATCTACCTTTGATAAACTCATGCTGACTGGGCCTAATCTGGTTGTCCTGGACGTTCCGCGTCCGTAACTTTATAACCTATTATGGACCCCTGAATGCCAATTAGCCTTTAAGGACTTAAAAAGGGCTTTGATGTCAGCACCTGCATTGAGACTGCCCTGTTTGTCTAAACCTTTTGAGTTATTTGTACATGAGCAACAACATCTCACCCTGGGTGTGCTGGCTCAAAGACTGAGAGCATGGAGAAGAGCTGTTGGATATTTCTCCAAACAATTGGACAATGTGAGTAAAGGATGGCCAGAACCTTTAAAAGGGACCTTTAAAACTAAGGATAAGTCGTGCTTGATGGATTGTATTCAAAGGGAAATATTTTTGTAGAAGTTTTGCTAGGATTAATATTTTTGTATTATTTGTTTGTTTAATCTAGGAGGATTTTAACAGAATAAAAAATGAAATGTCTGATTATTTTGTGTACTTTCATGTCATGGATCAGGAACAGAGACTCTCAAGTCCTGTTACCAAAATGGGACATAACTAGGAATATCTGGGAACTCTTAGCCAAAGAAGTAACCAACATGTCCTTCTTTCGCATAGATGCAGGAAATTTGGTGGGAGGAATGTATATCAGAATTATTAAGACACTGTACTGTGTATAAGGACTTTAATAATAAGATGACCTATTATAATTTGTATAACTATGGAAAAATAACCAGGATCAAAGGAGAATGCTAAAAGTAAGAGTGCAAGGAACCAGTGCAGCTGCACAGTGTGTCAGTTTTATAATTTGTACCTCAAAGAGTGAAGATATGACTCACCTTAAGCCCCCCTTGATCTGCAATGAAATCCAGAATCAAATTTATGCTTGGACTCATGCTGTTACCCTTGGGATGGTTTCTTCTTTGCGGACGATTAGCTTACACTTACGTACCAGCTATATATAACTGGAGGCCCATGTTCTATAGGAAGATTGGTTCCTTTATTAATAAACCTAGAACATAATAAAAGAATCAGAAGAACTACCCATCAGTTACCTGAGGACTGTGATTCTCAAGTCATGTTGTACAGTGCGAGTGAGATAACTGCTACAGCTATATTGAAACCTGGAGTAGGAGTAGCAATGGATTACCATACAATAAAAAGAATCACTTGTGCCCTGGTAAAAGACATAAATTATGCCTCACAGGCCTTAATGGCCATCTCAACTGAATGACACAACTTAGAGAAGCCACTTTAGAAAATAGAGCTGCCATAGACTTCTATTAAGACATAATCATGGGAGTGAAGAGTTTAAAGGAATGTGTTGTTTCAATCTCACTGACAATTCACAACTGATAGAGAAAAGGTCCAGCAGCTGAGACAACTAGCATCTAAATTCTCAGAGTGAAAAGGATTGGATTTTTTCTTGGTTATCTTCATGGCTACCAAACCTAACTCGGTTAAAAGAATTGTTTGTAATAATTATAGTCATAATTGTTGTATGTGCATTATGCTGTATTATGATTCAATGTTTACCCTTAATCATGTCATGCTGTACCCAACTGTGTAGACCTGAAAGTTGGAACTATTATCAGAATTATGCAGTCTAGGTGAGACTCCCAAAGAGATCTTTGGAAGTCTCAAAGCGGGGAATTGTTAGAAGGGGCCTCAAAAAACAAGAATGCAGTTCACACTAAGAGGCACCAGCAATAACCACTAGGGACCACCAGAGACCACTGAAAATGACTATGTGCTACTTAGTTCCAGGAAAAGAATAAATGTACTGATTAGTTCCAGGAAAAAGAATGGATCTGCTAACTAGTTCCAGGAAAGAGAATTAATATTGTAATTAGTTAATGCATATATATGTAACGGGTAATATAATCCTCGAGAGGTACAGCATATCATACACGTTTGGAGAAAAATATTCCTCGTGTATACAGCACTAAAATAAAGAGAATGTCTGCCTTTTAATGCTACATATATTCATAGAATCATAGAATGTATTGGGTTGAAAGGGACATTTAAAGGTCATCTAGTCCAACCCCCCTGCATTAAGCAGAGACATCCTTAACTAGATCAGGTTGCTCAGAG
>NW_010157552.1:0-7250 GCF_000695765.1 Mesitornis unicolor
CAGCCACCACGCTGTGCCGCCGGCGTGACGCACCCTGCACGTCACGCAGCCCCGTTCCCACCCGGCCCATTCCCGGCTCCCAGGCCTGTGCCAAAATGCCGCAGGGCCAACCGCCTCCACACCCGTCCTGCTGACTCAGCGGGCACAGCCAGCGGCACCCAGCCCACTCCACAGGGGGTGGCTCATGATGCAGGGCCATGCAGCACCCCTGCTCCCTGGGCCTGGCACCTCCCTGTGGGTACCTTCCCACGCATGCCCATGTCCCCTCCCCAGGGCTGGCAGGGAAGAGCTCAGCAAACCCAAGGCCCTTGCTGCCCATTTGGGGAGCTGGCAGGGGCACTGGGATGTTGCTGTTTGGTTTTCCAGGGCTCCCAGTGGAGTTTGGGAAACCTGGGATGGGCAGGTGGATGGGACAGGGCTGGGAGGATGAGAAGATCCTAAAACCCAGCCAGGAATGGGCAGGGATGGAGAAAAAGTCCTTTCCATCTTGTATGAGGAGGAAAAGTGAGAATCACAAAACCTCTCTGCAAATTACAAGCCAAAACCCAAACCCAGCCTCCCCACCCCATGACAGCGCTGTTGGTTTGCCGTGGCTCCAACTGCTCTGTTTCAACCCTTTCCAAGCAGTTTGTTTTGATTTCGGTTGCTGGGGGGTTACACGACATGCCGGTGCAGGATGGAAAGCCGTGTCTCTTTCACACACACCCAAATTAAAAAAATACGGCACTTAGTTCAGGAAATGCCAACTCAGAGAGCTTTGATTGTTTCCTTCTTTCTTTCCTCCCCCTCTTTTCAGCCAGAAAATTTATCAAGGCTGACCCTGTCCCTGAGAGAGATCTAGGTTTGGATAATATTGGCAATTTCTGGCAAAAAAAGGCCCTTTAATTGAAGAATTCCTGCCCTGTGCCCAGCCTGCCCATGACCCAGCTGCCACTGCTGGGAAGCTGAGCTGGGGCTCAGCTCCCTGCATCTCCCAGCTTCCAGCTGAGCAGTTGCAGAGCCCCCCTGGCTGGCAGCACTGGTGCCAGCGGCTGTGGGAGGAGACCATGGACCCTGTGCTCAGCAAATGTCCCCCTTGGGCCTTGTTGATGCCTCCCCCAGCCCTCTGTGCAGGGGTTACCAGTGGCTCTAGCAGCTCCGGGCATCGAGCTTGGAGCCCTGATACAACTACATGATAAGGAAACTGAGGCACATCTTCTGCCTGTCCCTTGCCTTGAGAACACTACAGCCAGGACATTGCTACCTGCCCCAGGATGGCCAGGGCGAGGATGGTCAGGCTGCATGGGATGGGGAAACAAAGCCTCATTCCTCCGTGAGGCTCAGTTGGAGCTGCTTCATGCCAAGGACGGCAAGGGGAGTCACGCTGTCCCAGGCAAGATGCCACGCTGGCATCAATCACAGACCCTGCACGCTCCCTGCCTCAGTTTCCCCACTGGCAAGATGGCCCTGGCATGGAGTTGCTGGGGAGCGCTTGACACAGCTCAGCCTCCACGGGCTCAGTGTTTCCACCAGCCCGGCACCAGCCTGCCCAGTGCTGCTGGCTGCCACGGCGAGGCCTGCTGTGCTGGGAAGGGTGCTGCCCTGAGTCAGCCAGCACCACTGGCACCCCCTGGGAGCAGCACCCGCTGGCACAGCCCCATGTGCGAACATGGAGGAGGGAGCCAGGACACCACAGCAATGGCAGAGCAGGGCTGCTTCCCCCGGACTCATTGGGAAACATGCTCGTTCCTCCCTTATTCCTGGCAGGAGAAGCCCCTCGTATTCCCTGCTTTCTGGAAAGCACCCAGGAGGGGAGGCCAAGCTGCCACACTCCCTTTTTTGGCCAACTTCTTCCCCTCCACAAGTCCCGCGTGGTTACCGTCTTTGCAGAAACTTGGCGGCTATAAATCCTCCCCTGCCTCTCTCCATTTTCCCCCAGAGCCATGTGTGGGGTGCCACATCCCTTCAAAAAAACCTTGGGAGTCTCTTAGTGCCTGGGTAGAGAGAGAGGAGGCCCCATGCTGGGAGCCAAACCTCAGTTCCCATAGCCATCCCTGCCCCTGTGCGGGGAGGCTCGTCCCCACAGTTGCCCAGGGTTGAGGGGTCCTGTGAGTGTCCCACCAGGCCACCGAGCTGGAGCAGGACAAAGGCCAGCCCTTAAACACTATGGTGACAAAAACAAATGGACTGGGGAAGGGGCAAAACCTGATCCTACTCTGCCGGGGTGCGGTGCCAGCCCCGTGGTGGCCACACTCCCCCCATGACCCAGCAGCCACCGGGGAAACTACAGCCGAGTATTTCAGTGCTGCCCTAACAAGCAGCAGCAATCGGCTTAAGTCTAATCCCTGTGTCCTGCACTGCCCTCAGGCACAGGGCCCCCGCGGGGACTGGGCAATGCCACCCGCTGCCAGGGCCTGAAGGGAAATGGTGATTTAAGCAAGAGGGTGGTGGGTGCTGGTGTGGCAGCACCCCCTTGGCTTTCACTGGCACCCACAGCAGGGCATCTCATTGCCCTTCTCCAAGCTCCCACAGGCTGGCACAGCGTGAACATGCCCAGGTGCTCAGCATCGTGGCCCTTGCAGCACCATACCACTGTGCACTTGGCCCCATGGTGGTTTGGAGCACTCTGACTTATCTCCTGCCAAGGACAAGACACCCCTGAGCTGGAGCAAGGCTCTCAGGATTAGGGCTTTTTGCATATTCAGATTTTTGATGAGCTCAGCAGGGCTGGGATGGAGGTGATGTGCACACACACATCCTCCCCCCAGTGAGAGGCAGATGAGCAGCAGAGCCCGTCTTCATCCCCAGGGGCCCTCCCACACCCCACTGGTCTTGCCTGCTGTGCACAGCCCACCTAGGGCCCCTCCACAGCGCATCCCCCTGCCCTAAATCTGCCTCCCCCTTGGCTCCAGACAGTGGCCCCCCCATAGCCATGGTACTGGCACGCCAGCTCCTTGGAGCTGTGCTGGAAAAACGAGGATTGGGCCTTGAGCAGCTCCAACCAGGCAGAGTTTCATCCTGCAGATCCTGGGGAGCTCACAGCACCCCAGGACCCCCAGCTCAGCAGCGGTGCCTGCAAACCCAGCCCCACCCGTGCTGGAGTTGTTCCTGCTGCTGCAGCGAGCTGGGATTAGCGTGTGCGTGGGAAGCTGGAGGGGGAGAGCGAGGGAGTCCAGGAGTGACAGAGGATGGTGGAAGCGTGGGAGTGGCTGCCAGCCCATGCGCAGGGCCGGGGGATGTGGGTGCCTGTGCCCGCCAAAGGCCTCAGCCTGCCCAGCACCCACGGCCGCCCTGGCTCCCAGCCTGGGCTCACAGCCACCCACCCTGCTGAGTCAGCACCCAGAAGGTCCTGTTGGCAGCCAGCGCTTGCCAGGCCTGCCTGGCGCGCCCCAACCCCTGCGGTACCAAACCTGGCAGGGCAGGACCTCAGCCACCCTGTCCTGGTTAAACAACATGTAGGCAGGCAGGGCACTGCCAGCACCCCCATCACCAGCCCATGGGGACCCCTGCTCAGCTGCTGTGGGGGCAGCACTAGGGGTCTTGGGGAGCAGACCCATTGGTGCCCAGAGCCATGCCCAGCCCGGCCTCGGGGCAGGAGGCACAGCCCTGCACGCTCATCCCAGACCGATGAAGCACCCAAAAGCCCCTCCTTCAGCAGCTCCCCATCCTGGTGAGCAGGCCCAGCAGCTCTAAACCTGCTTGGCCCGGCACAGAACCCAGGTGAGCTGGCTTGCCCTGCCCTAGGAAAGCACCCAGAGAGGGACGAGGCAGTGCAAGCCCATTGCCAACAGGGCAGTTTCCCACCACTCTCCCGTCCTCCCCGAGTCCCCTCAGGGCCTGGGCCAAGGACTGGCTTTGATCCTCCTCTGGCTGGCCCTGCCCTGCGAGCAGAGACCACGCGCAACTCGCTACACAGGCTCAGCCCCCACTCCCCTTGTTGCCATTGCCCACAGGCTGTTCCAAACCGATATTGGTTGAACGCACACCTCAACGTCAGTGCCACAGCAGGCTTCGGCTTTTTCTCACCTCCTCCTCTGGGGAAGCAGCCCAAGGCTTTACACCGGGTGTGAGGTTGCACTAACCCCGACCCTGGGACTGGGGCTCAGCTCCTGTGCAGGACAAAACAGCTTGAGACTGCTTCAGTTACCATTGAGGAGCAGGGTGATACTACAGCCAGGGTGCAAGGACTCTGAGCCACGACTGGTGGTGCCCAGCTGCCCCTAAATCCCCTTACAGCCAGGGCACCTGAGGGGTCTGCACAGGACAGTGATAACGCACCAAGAGGGAGGTTAAGAGCAAAGCTCCCACTGTTCCCTGGCTGGGGTCTGCATCCTCACTGTCACCTTGCCCAGCACCTGGCCTGGCAGCAGCATCCCTGTGCTGAGCAGTTTTCAAGGGCAGAACACACGCAGCACTCACTTCCTCTCTGCCATGGAGAACGCAACCACCCTATCCCACCAAACCAGGACTCCTCCCTCCCTCACCACAGTCACAGCCCAGACTCCTGCTTTTACTGCCTTCTTCCTGCAACCAAGCAAGGGTTGGGCTTTGGCATGGCTGCTGAGAAAGAGTCAGCCCCAACCTGCCCTCCCCAGCTCCACACACCAGCGACCAAAGGCCTGGAGCTGGGGAATCCAGCCGGAGCTGCAACAGCCACCCAGGATTTCATCACTCAGCCTTGCCCCAGGTCTCACAGCACCTCAAGTGGGTCCGTCCGGCCTAGGAGGACTTGGAGAAACAGAGCAACTTTGTACTTGCCCTCAATTAACGAGTGACCTATTTAGAAGAAAATCTGGGCTAAGTGAGATGGAGCCAGAGCCAGCTGCTTAGGGGTGGCACAGCACAAAACAGGCTCAGCGCGGGAGCTCCAGATTTGTACGGGACAGAGAAGCCAGTTCAGAGCATTTCAAGAAATGGCCCCGAATCCCTTATAGCTGGGGAAGAGAAATCCAGCCTGGAAACAACCTACGCTGCTTCCTTCTTCCCGAGCCCACCAGCAAGGGGATGGCCCCTGCCACCAGCCAGGGGTGGTGGTACCTCAAAGGCAGGCAGAGGGACCAGGAAAGGGGTGCAGGGTGGATGCATGGGCAGGGGCACCCAATTCAGCAGCACAGGGAGGCTCTCGGCTCCAATCCTGCCAGGGGCCATCCATGGTAATGTCTGGGCTGGGAGATGCGCATGGGGGCTGGAGGCTCCTTGCACTGCAGGATCGGGTGCTCCCAGTGGGAGGCAGAGCCGGAGTACATGTGCGCCTCATGAAATCCTGCCAGCAGCAGGAGCGGTGTTTCAACTTGATAGCAGATTTGAAAGGTAGGCGTTGGCCCCAGCCAGCGAGCACGTTAGAAGGAGAAGTGCTTATCTAACAAGACAGGCGAGTCAGATGCGAATCTCTCCTTCTAGAGATGGCACTGCCCTGGGCTGGCAGCTTCCCCTCCTGCTCCAGAGCCTGGGAAAGCCAACGGCCCCAGCCCAACCCCAGCAGGAGCAGACACCACACCTGGGGGCCTCTCTGCAGGAAGGAGACAGGGTGGCAGCTCACACATTTTAAGCCAAAGCACTTCCCACGCTGCGCTCGGCTTTCTGTCAGCAACACCTCCGTACTCCAGCTATCAGGCACAGCCAGACGAGACGCTAGGGATTTACCAATCTCCCCCTGATGCAAGCTGAAGCAATGAGCAGCTTACTCTCTCCTCGTCTGAAAGAAAAGAGGTGTTATTTCTTGAGCTGAGCCACAAAGACCCAGGAACTGGGCCTGAACCCATGGTCCGTCACAGCCTGGTAGCCAGGCACAAGGATGATCTTAAAGCTTCAGCTGCTCTGCGTTCACCTGAGATCATCCATGGGGGATTTAGCAGAATCAGGGCTTTTCCCAAAGAGGCTGCTGGTGCGCAGCTGCAGGTCCAAGGGCAAGCCCTGCTGAGGCCAACCCCAGCCTTCCCACCCCCAGGCATGCTGGCACACAGGCTGGGAGCAGACAGAGCTGCTGCAGTAGTTTTGGTACCAATGCTGCAGCAGCTGCCCCCCACAGCCAGGGTGCTCATGGCTGTTCCCCAGCATCAGAGTGAGGACCTGGATGCAGCAGCAGGGAGCTGATGGGACTGAGCTCTGGGCTGGGCCAGTGCTTCTGAACTAGCTCCAGAGCAGACCTGCGGGGCTCCAGAGCAGGGCAACACAATAAAAACACCAGCAGCCAGTTCCAAGGTAGCTGCAGAGCTGCCAAGAGCTGTGTGGAGATGGTTCAGCCTTTAACTGCCACAATGCTGGCAGAGACGCCGAGATGAGCCCCAGCTCCCAATCACCCCAGTGAGAATAAGAGAGCCATAGCTCCACAGTAGAGGCTGCCCTGCCCTGCTGGAAATGGGATCTGGGCACAAGCATGAGATGCTTAAGAGACATGGTTTAGTAGTGGACAGGTTATGGTTGGACTTGATCTTAAAGGTCCTTTCCAACCAAATTATTCTATCACTTTATTAGGAAATTTCCTGGAAATTGTTCCCTGAGGTTTGGGATTCCTTCCCCTCCCACAAAGCTCCTCCGCTCACAACACTGACCCCGAGTACCCTATGTTCCCCCAGGACCACAGCTCAGCCACATTAACAAACAGCAGCTGGCAAGCTATTTAGAGGAGCAGGATTGCTCCCAGCATTGCTTCCTGCTCCCATTCCCTGCCAGCAGCACAGCCTGCTAGCACTGGAGGTGACAGCCCCACTGCAGCCCCACATGTACTAAACCTCGCTGGCTCGCCATCACGCCCCACAAGCCATCATGTCACAACTAGGAAGAACCAAGCGTACAATAACGCTTGTTGTGCCCCACTTGCTCCAGTATCTTGGCATTTAAACTTCTTCCTAGAGGTTACAGGGAAGCTGCTGCAAACTGGGTATTTGAGAAGCACCGTAGCCCAAAGGGATGCTGCGGCTCAGGGACCCTCCTTGTTGGGCTGCCCAGACCTAGGAAGGCTCAGCACACAGCTGAGCACCCAAATGTGATGCTGTGGTAAGAAACAAGCCTCCAGGCTGGGGCAAGGAGCTCTGCAGGAGTCGTCAGCATGCACCGCAGGCCTGGCCAGGGCGGTGCAGGCTGCTCTGGCCCCTAAACAGGGGCTACATCATGCCTCAAGCATGGGGCCATTCGCCCTTTAAGCTGGGTCCCTCACTGCCCCCCTGGCTGCCAGACTTGGCTGGGGACAGCTGCACCCTGGTTCCAGGAAGGGGGGCTGAAGGGCAGCCATTCCCCCGCCAATGCCTTTGCTGTGTTTACCCGTAACCCAG
>NW_010157552.1:7281-9402 GCF_000695765.1 Mesitornis unicolor
CAGGCGGGTCGGAGAGGTGGGGGCCAGGCAGCTGTTGGTGCTGGGCTTTCCCCACGCCAGTGGATGAGGACAGGGACTGGGCAGCATCCCCAGGTCTTCTTCTTGAGGAAGGGGGGACACACCAGAGTCCTCTAGGAAAGAGGAGCAGGCAGCTGCCTGCGTGATCTTGGCACTGGGAGCTGGCTTGTGTTAGAGCAACGGCTTCCTCCCCCCGCTCCTCCCTCGAAGGGCCATAAATACGTTTAAACACCTTGCACTGTGTGTCCTGCAGACAAAAAGGTATCCCTTGACACCCGTGTTCAGTTCCTTCCTCTGAAAAACCAACCCAGGAAGAGCTGCCTGGCCATAACCAGGCCAGTCTGTCCAGTGCCCTGACCCCACCTCTCCTCAGCCACCAAAGGGATCCTACCCACGCAGGTACCTACCCCCAGCTGCAGCTGGGGTTTAGGAGACACAGGACAGGGGTGGGAGCAGCGAGCTGACAAACTCTGATGGCCCTTCACTAGGAAAGGCTGAGCATAGCACGACCAGCCCCAGCGAGCTGTTCGCATGTCAGGAAGCAAAAACAAGCCACTTCCAATCACCATCAAGTTCCCAAGCCCATGCTTTGCCTCCTGGGAACGCGCTGCCAGGCTCCAGCAGAGCATGCGAGCTGCTGGCACGCGAACCAGCCCTGCCCAGCTTGCACCCCACCTGTGCTGCCCCGGGCTGGCAGCCCCCCACCAGCAGGGATGGGGGAGGTCAAGAGGGCCACGGTAAAAAGCTGTCAGTGAGAGGGAGGAAGGTCACTGAGCAATGACTTGTGCCCGTAATCAGTTTATGGGATTTGTTAACAGCCGGGAACTCACTGCAACTGCATCAGCTCGGCTTTAGCACAGCAGCACCTTCCCACGCCGGGGGTGCAACGCAAGCAGGGTTTACTGACGCTCCTCAATTACCCAGACACAAGCGGCGCAGCAGGGCCGCTGTAGTACGAGGCCATCTAACAAAAGCCATCAATTAATACTTCCTGGGCAGCCAAGGGAAGAATGGCCACAGCTGGGCTCCTCGCCTTTCCTCCCCCAGAAGAAAGGGGTTTCGGGAAGGAAGGTGAGTGCTTCTAGGATGTGAGTCAGAGGGAGTTTCTGGCTGTACCTGCTGTTCCAACACTGCCATGCATCAGGAGCTACCCAAGGTCCCACTCGTGTAATGAGAGTGCCAGCCCCAAAGGAACACAAACACACACTCCACCACGCACAGGCTCATGATTCTGTTGGCAGCCTTCACCCCAGCAGGTGACCCCGACCCCAGCACGCCTGCTGCAAGCAGTCCCGGCCCAACGCTGTCAGCCACTGAGGAGGAGAAACGAGCTCAGCACAAGTCAAGAGCTGTGCCGGGGGGAAAGCCTTCGGCACATAAGAATGAATGTATTTGCTGCCTAAGTGACTTTTCTCAGCTCAAAGGGCTCACAGCAGTTTCTGGTCTTACCTCTCTGCTCTGCTCCCCCAGTCCCTGACTGTACCTGCCTGTATGCCAAGCGTTAGCTATGCAGAGATCAGCCTTAAAACCCCAGGGGTTCTCAGTTCAGCGTATCTGATTTGGAAAATCCTCATCGCTGGTTTGTCATCAGTATGTGGCACAGCAACACGAGAGGGACTCATTGAGGGTATGAGGAAGGGAAAGGGCAGGCTTGTTCCTCATGCCCCTGGTCTGGTGGACCATGAGGTCCCAACAAAGCTGAGTCAGGCAAGTGCCACTGCCCCACCTCTGCCGTTATCTGAGCAGTGCTGAGTCAAGCACCTGCCCTGCGCATTTACAGGGCTGTAAAGGGTACGGCCCAGCTTTATCACTGCACGCGGGGCCTTTGACTGCAACAAGGAAAACTCAAAAGCCAGTCTACCCTGTACAACAGCATATGCGCTACTTCAAGGTCTGCCCATGATCTCAAATTGCTTCTGTTAAAAAAGAAAAGTTCAAAGTCCATCACCTGCAAAGTAGCTCAAGGCTCACCATTACTTCAAGGGGGGCAGAGAACAGGGAGCAGCACAGGGAGCCAGGAGACACAAGTGCACACAGCAGCTCTGAAAGAGCTCCTCCACCAGCTATGCACATTGCTGCTACCCTTCAGACTTGGAGAGGGAA
>NW_010157552.1:9433-46082 GCF_000695765.1 Mesitornis unicolor
GTTAAAACCAGCTGTGTTTACAGAAATCAACCCACATTATCAACAGGAACAAAGGGCTCCTGGGGAGGGAAAACAGAACAGTTTGGACTAAGTGTGCTCAGGTACTTCCAGAAGCAGCCCCCGATATCAAAATGTCAAGCTGTTCTCTGAAAAAGGAGCTGCATCACCTTCACAATTATTTCATTGACAAAATATTTGGAAATCTATTCACCCTAGGCTGGTGTGAGAATACTCCCTAGCTCCTACCAAATTCCAGCTAGCAACAACCACATCTGATAATATCTCATATGATGCAAAAAGTCAGTATCTTAATTTAAAACATTTCACATCTTCAGTATTGAGCTTGGCAAAGCAGCTGAGCCCACTGTGGTTCCTTAAGAAACAAGGACGCAGCCCTGCGTTTTGGACACAGCCTTCCTTTAACACACAATTCTGGGTCTGTTTTGAAGAGCCTCCTTCAGGCAGCTGAAAACGATGACCATCCTTGCATCCCAGCACATTTAATCTCAATTCTTTGCACACAGACCTGGCACCACCCTCCCCCCCTTCCTGTTTAGACCTGGATAACAAGGATTAGATTAAAGAGCCATTTCCACATTAGGACATGTCATGAACGCAGTCTTTCCACTCAGGCCCAATTAGGAGGGTGGGCACTTCCTCTGCGTTGTCCCTCGCCTCATGTTTCCAGAGGCATTAATGCTCGGACCAGGCAGCTCTTCCTCCCAGCCCACTCTTCCTTTTGGTCTGGAGCCTGCCATGCTCATAATCTTGTATTACAACACCAAGCCGATATGAAATCATGATGATTTCACTGCAATTAAGGAGGAGATGGGGCTGACAGAGCTGGCTAAGCAACAAATCTGCTCTCAAGAGAAATTAAAGCCTTATGCAAAAAGGCAGCTTAGGATCACTGAAAAATCGCAGCTGTAAGGGCTGCAGGGAGGCACTGAGCCCAACCTCCTGCTGGCAGCAGCACAGCTGGGACCCAGGCACCTTCACCTCCGCTGCAGTCCATTTTAGGAAAGGCACAGCACACAGAGCACATGCAAGTTCCTGCAGGTTGCAAGCAATGCACCTGAAAAAGCCAACTGAGAACAGGCACAGCACCACAACTGCAGAGCAAGTCAACACGTACGCTTGAAAAATAACCCCCATATGGAATTCAATAGAAATCGGCAAAAGAAATTAGGATGGCACGCACTGGCCAGGCTTGATGCACCTAGCAGTGACATACCTAGCTTTCAGACTGACAGCATTTTCAACACAGCCAGGCTTGGATTCATTGCTTACTACACACAAGTGTAGGCAAGGCAGTGAGATCGACCTTACTGTTAATAACTGAAAGCTAGAGCAGCCTGTCCTTCTTTCAGAGCCTTTTATGGGAAAAAAAACCCTCTTCATTGCTTGTAACAAGGAATGGCTTAAATAGGTTAAAAATAATGAACCAATACGCTGCACATGAGAGCAGTCTACACTCCAAATTAAGCAAGCCTTTAGAAGGTGGCCTTATAACAACTCTGAGAGGCATCCTAAGGTTAACAAATTGCTTTGAAACTCCATACACAGCTTAGGAAGATGACCAAGAACCTGTTGTCACAGCCTAATGTCATTACCTGAATTCTAGCACTTTCCAGGGAGCTTGAGGTTGTAGTTGGTTGTGCATTATGGCATCTGCTATAACAGCAATTACTTGTAAAGGGCCTGGGAACTGCTTGCAGAAGTTTTTGACTTCATCAGGACAGTAGATAAACCTCCCAGAACAAACCCTTTGCAGAGCTGCAACAAGAAGTCAAGATCCACATAGCTTTTAATGCTTTCAGTTGTCTTTGTTACAAATCAAGTAGATCATACAGCAAACAAGTGTTCATTCAGTATCACAGCATCTCTTTAAGGAAGGTTGCCACCTTGTTCAGCATGTGTGGTGCAGGCTGGTTTTCTGCACCGCAGCACAACACAGCTGACAGTTTAAGCTCACACTTCTGTGCCGAAGGGAACTCCATTAATACACCAGGTCTGAAAGACTAAATGGACTCCAGGCTCCTCCACAGGACAAGGCTTGCAGTTTTAACTACAAACCAATGCATTTTGACACTCCAAGCACCTGATCTGTTCTTGCTTACTGTGCTTATCAAGGGCAGTTCTGTTTCTGACAACCCTCCTCAAAGTCATGAGTAAATTTAATGGACAGAGGAAATAATTTCTTCTCCTGAAAACAAATTACTTCCTCTGACTTTCAAATACCTCATGTCAAGCAAGAAAGTGGTGCCAAAACAATTCCAAGCAGCCACTCTGAAAACAGCTGCCAAGACGACATTTCATTGATGCTCCTTCCCCATCTGCCAACGCGCGTTGTCAGATGCCTTGCCTAGACAGTAGGAATCATATGTAAGGACATAACACAGTATTCTAGATACCAGTTCTTAGAAACATACCAGTTTTCATGAGGCATTGCTTGTAAAGCTTCCTTATTCTGACAGGGCAATACTCGGAGCCTAGGAAGACATCCTAGCCAGAAGAATGAGCTACATTTCTTCTTCCACCTTCCAGGTAACAGAGAGACCGCTCTGACTCAGAAGAGAAGTTCCCAATGTGCACCAGTATCTCTGACGCCAGGCAGACTTTTTGCCTCCCTGCACTCCCACATTATCTATCCAAATGTTTATTAGCCCGCAATGTTCTCCAGCTAAAGTTTAACATCTTCTCAGGGCAGGTCCTTCACGTAAAGGGAGTATGCATAGTGACCACATGAGAGTGTGGCCTTGATCCAGATTACTGCTCCGTGGTGACAGAGTGCACAGTGTACGTGTTATGATCTTGAAGAAATGGTTGTCAAAATGAAAGACCTTTTCAAACAGTGAAAGTATGAACTGTGAGCAGGAACTCTGCTACATGCATGGAAACTGTCTAAAAAGCTAACATACAAACAACATTTACACAATAGGCATCTGGCAGCATTTTCAGACATTTTTTTAATTTATTCTGACATGCTATAAAGGAATAAATTACACTGTTAAAGAATTACCAGCAATAAAAGTATTTCTTTCTTTCAGCTGGGCTAGAATAGGAGTGAGAAGGAAGACAGCCTGGGGCAGTAACCAATGTGAACTCTGCATGGTGCGAGGCTGTCCCCAAGAACAAGAGTAAATCTGGTCATATCCACTTCACAAGAACTTGAAATAAAATGCCTTGGTTTAAAACCATTCAAATACTCCATTCAATTTTTTCTTAAAACTAGCAATCACAAGTCAGTCCAGCCAATACCTGACATGGCAACGCTCAGGCGCTGCCAGTACCGGGTCTGCAAAAGATGCCATTTCATTTTAAAAAAATTCCAATCTTAGTACAGAGGGCTGGTCTCCAACAACAAGTTATAAAAATGCAAGACTGCCCCTTCCCCCTCAAGGAAAAAATACAAAATTTATTTAAAAACAAAATGAGGAAGAGTTACAACACTAAATCTAAAATGATTTAGAAAGAAATATGACTTCTTTTGCTTAACAAATGGCCTTGAAACTTGGTTTAAAAACAGGGTAATGTAGATTTCTCAAACTGAATTAACAAGGCAAATTAAAAAAAATCTTATTTCCTTACAGAAACAGTTTTTAGTTTTTAATGAACTTGTAAACAAAAAAGCTCCCGCTTCAAAATAAAAACAAAATCCCAGATCATATAGATGTTTACAGTGATTACATTTATCTAAGCAACTTACATACAGGTTCAGTTGTAAGATGTTAACTAAATTTCGTGACAAATATGCTGTTTTTCCTTTTATACCAAGAACATTATAGAGTTAATGCAGAGTCCTAAAGATTATCTAGTAGTCGCTAAGTTTCTCTTAAGTCTTCACTTTAGATGCTGTTATTTCTAGCACAGGTAAGCAGGCAGAGTCTTTCATACGCTTAAAAACTGGAATCTTTGGTTACTACCATGTCAGCTGGCTTGGTATGTTGCACATAGAAGCCAACAACTTTAAGAATGTTTTAAGTGTACAACTTTCAAAACCCAGGGAGGAATAACCAGAAAAGAGTGCACAATTGTGAGCATTTACAATTATCACAACTGTTGCCGAAGACTGTTCATGCCATTCTTCCAAAACAATGAGATCTCATAAGCAGTGTAGTTCAAAGTAAAAAGGTAACAAAATTGGCATATGCACAATTTTCTTCACTTGTGTGTCAACCATTAGTTAACTTTTCCACTTGAAAAAAATGCAATAGAAAACTGGACACCATGTTTCACTATCTCAGTAATATTCACAATTACAGCTGCTACAACTCAAAGTGCAGCATCATTGACACTGCCCAGAGCCAGTTTATACTGATATTAAGTTCTTTACACCAAGTAAATGGTTGCCCACAGCCACTGGCAAGTGTACGTATGAACTAAAATTTCTAGGATTTGGGGAGTGACAAGTCCTGCTCCGATCTGCTCTGCTTTGTCCATCCTCGCCATGCTCAGAAACCTGCAAGATAAACACAAGGGCAACTTACTGATACGGGATGAAAATGAGAAACAGCCTTCACAGCAGGAGAATTAAACATCAGTTATGGTCATTCAAAGGGGAAAATGCTGCTCCGTCTCAGAACTGCAGAGTTCCTGGTGTCCATTTCCAAAGCTAACCAGCATTCGCCACCACCCTTCAACTCAAACACACATCTCTCACTCACACACTGCTGCACTGGAAAGCAGGCTTATGCACCAGCTGGATGCCACATTCTTCAAATGGGAATTCAGACCAACAGTTTGAAAACAAAATGTGTTCTTGCCACTGGGAAGCAGGATGTAATTTCATAGGATTGTTTTCTACTTGTTTGCAATGTCTCATGTTTATATCCCTGAATGTCAAACTGTCATCTGATTGCAGTGGTGCTTCAGAGATGCAGTACAGCAGTGTCACACAGACTGAGGAAAAGGAACAGGAATAACTTACCTTACAGTAACTGGTGTTCACTATGTGCTCACACGTATGGTGCTCTGGTCACCCAGAACAGAAGCGAGAACCTTTGACAGTGACTAGGAACGCAGGATACCTTCTGTCCTCAGAAGGACAAGTGACAACTCGTGTGACAGGGGAGGTGGGGCATCAAGAACAGTTCAAGTTCAGAACTCCAAATGACAAGTTCAAGACATTGTGGGAAAGGGAGAGTAAAGGAATAGATAACACATCAGAAAGAACCAGTTACTGCAAGCTAAGCCAGTCTTCACACGACTGCTTATGTACTCATTTCTGGTGACTCAGGTAGTAGCGCTGTGCTTCGGAGAGGTAACAGGAGTCTCAACCAAAGACTACTTTGCCAAGCAAGTTTCCGTTCTGGATGCCCTCCAAACAGCATGGTATTGTGTCGATGTATGAATTCATCTGAGCAACAGCTCAGAGTTTTTGCAACAGAAATCTCTTCAGAGTGAAATACAGACAAAGCTGACTTCAGCTATAGCTTGTGCTGTCATCCAGAGAAGCAAGTGCAAACAAGTCAAACGCAGCCTGACATTCAATCAAAAAAAAAAAAAATCTATCTGGATAGTACCCAGAAGACAGCTTTAACTCTTCCATTTAACTCTTCCAGAATAGGCTACAGGTAATTCAGAAGCGATTCAATAGCTTTGTTTGAACCTGATCTTAATGCACTGAAGGACAATTCTCTTTAACCAGCATCAGCAATTCTTAAAAATAAATGAAAGCAAATAAAAAGAATCCCACATCAGAATTAAGACAGTCATTCCCACTTGAGTGCAAATTCTGACAGAAATCCCAGTGATTCCTTAGTTCAACTGGCATAAAGTGGTCCGTAACCCTCACTCCATGCATGCAACCAAGAGTTACGCTGTTTTTCCATTCAGCAAGTTCAGCAGCGAACACTGATTCATTATTTGAGCCACTTTCTCCATCAAAGCAGCCAAAACTAAGTCAACAAAGGAGGAGTGTGCTTCCAGTGTGGTGAGACACAGATTAACTCGTTGCTTTAAAGCCTGGATGTTTCAAATGAAAATGGGATCCTGAACCTGAGGACAAGGGCCACGCTAACAAGCGATACACTGCTATAACACCTCAGACCCAAGGTATTATTGGCAAGAGAATGTCCAACTCTACAGAAAGCAACAGAGAACTCCATCGAGTCCACAACATCCCTTGCAAGTCCTATTACAACTACATAGAGGTGTTTTCAAACACAGCCCAACCACAGCTGTCAAACGAGGTGCTGAGACATCCATGTGGCATCCAAGACTTTGCCAGTGTGAAGAACACGCTGGAGGAATTTAAGCTGGCATCTCTCTACTAAATCTTCACTATATACAGGGCCAGCTCAAATCTGCGCATTCATCACTCCCTGTCCCTCCAGGGTGTTACCCAAAACTCTGATAATCTCTACGCTACATGAGGGATACTCAGATTGCTTTATTGTTACTATAGCTGCAGATCCCATCAACGAGGGAAGAGTAACTGTACTATCATACTCTAAGAAGCTCCTCTACTTAAGAGGCCTTTAAACTTTTTCCTCAATATATTAAGTAGCTGCAGATACAAGTGGTGAAAAGTATTTAGTTGTCAACTGGCTAAATCGCAACTAGCGTACTAATAGTCTGTCCTGAGAAATATTGCCATGACCACAGGCGTCTCGTGAATGCTAATGGGACTGCTGACAGGCTTATGGAGCTCTACGCTGAAGTGAATTAAAAACACCTCTTGCAAATGGAGCTGACAGACTTGATCCTGGAGACTGACTGCTTGAGTCAGTTTTATGACTGAGGGAAGCTGACTGTAAGCATTGTTACAAATCACACCTGAAAAACTGCTGTACTGTCAAGAGATTGAGAGCTGAACCTCCCAGAGTCAGCAGAGCAGCTCTTTCTGTTGAAACAGTTCACCTCTCCCAAGTTCCAAAACAGCTGATCTTGCTGTTACAAAAGGCACTGCACAGAGTTCCAGAGAGGGACAGCAAAAAAAGGCCATTGACAGAACAGGGATCAGGCTACCCTGGAACCAAACAGAATATTCAGTCTGAGTAACCTATAGGACTCAGTGAGATGCTTTAATGGAGATGGAGTTAAGGCAGCCAGGAATATCTATAAATGAGCACATTTTCCAAATATTTTAAGTCATTAAGTCTTTGGACATTATTTGAAAGAATTAAGATTTATATACCCCCTGCTCCAATCCCTTGATGGGCATCTTCAATAGTATTTGCACTTTACACAGTATACTGTAATATTTTAACCAATAAATGCACCTGTAAATTGCTATTTCTACTACTCATTAAACTGGATATAGTTACCACGGGTAAAATTTGATACCACAAAACCTTTTAAGTCACTTCAGCATAGGCTTTGCTACAGCAACTACATGAGAATTTAACAGAACTCTGGGAAAAAAGTAAACCAGGTATTTTGTTAATTTTCAATGTGACAGCAACATATAACCCACACAGCCTCCTGCTTGAGCTTAGCTGGCTTCAGAAAATCTTCCTTAACAGACAATATTTCCCACACGAAGGCATGCAGGTTTTTAGAAATCTGGAATCTTTACTTTGATGAAGAGACTAAGCTAACTATTTTAGGCAGCTGGGCAAGTCTTCAGATGGTTGACAAGCTCTACACAAATGCTTTGCTGACACTACAGCTTGGTCAATCCAAAGGTCATGAGCTTTTTCTTCATGCTGGGGTGGGGCAAGGAGGGAGTCATTCTCCCTGGCTCTTGCACAGAGTAACAGTCTATGAAAGAAAAACAACAACTTCTCCGTAGCTACGCAATGGGCCTCGTTACTAAAGGAGAGTGTGATGGGGAAGGTCCATCCAAGCGGAAACAATCTGCAAGGGTCAACTGCAAGACAGCCTCCCTGTCTCAGGCTTGTCAGTCAGCTGCACCTTTGCACTCTGTCACTAAATCATCACTAGAAAGTGGAGGCAGATAACGATGATAATGATGTTTTCTTCCCTTACAGCATTAGCACTTGGTCAGAGACCAAACCTGAGGCAGGAGAGCGGCACATTAAACCTCAGAATACTTCATCAGCAGAACAGTATTTCAAGTCCGTACAACTTGATTTTCAGGGCAGCATCTGTTTACAGATCATCACCCTTTGCCAGACCTTAATTTTACACATGAGCCATTGTGAAGAATCTGCATTTTTGGGCAAATTACTTCCTCCTGCTTTAATAGCCAACCTCTCCACACCCAAGCATCAGGCTGGGTTTAGTAGTGGGTTCTGAGCTGGGTCAATGCTTCTGTACTTCAGGAAGCAATCTGAGCCCAGGTGCTGAATCATTGAGTCTGCTTACGTACTGGTGTTACTGCTGAAGGAACTGGTTTACAGCCTTCAGTGTTGTAACACCTGCCAGCTCCAGCCAGACAAGTTGGACTCTTTATGCCACAAAGAATCTGACAATTAATGGTATCCTATAGAAGTTTTTTTTTTTCTTCAATAAACTGTTTCAGATCGAGTATGAAGAAGTGTTATATTTTTGGAATAAAGCCACCTGGTAATGTTTGAATGCTGCCACAACACATGCAAAACAGTGTTTTGGTTAAGTTTACTTTAAACACTTCTCCCTTTCTTTGACTTCGAAGTCTGCCATGTTAAATTATTATATAATTTTGTATGTATAAAATGACAGTCCAGGCAAGAATGTCCTGAAGAGTACCAAGCAGCAGCAACACATCAATAAGCTACCTCAGCAGCAATAACTTAAACCTAGCTTTTCTAGTCTCATTCAAACAACCTCATTAGCTGCAACTTTCTGCACAGCTCACCTTGAGGAGTCAGTTCCATTACAAGACTGGCTGTAATAGTCACCGGCTGTGGCAGTTTCAGCCTAGTGACTTACTAGACTAACACTGGCAGATTTACATCAAAAATTGTAAAAGGCTTTTAAAATGTGCAAAAAAGTTTTATGTGCCTTTTCAGAACTCAGTTTTCAGTTTTTACACAATTACATCTTGGACATTTAACAACATTTCCCTTTGAAACCATAACCTAGAAACATTACAAATAGTCAAGAAATCTGAAGCCCCACCCGAGAGCATCCAGATACCCTCAGAAAATTGTGACTTGGCAGTCCACAGCAGTTTTGGGTTACTCCGTGATTTAGGAAGGACATTTAGAGCTCACTGCTCCTTTTTTCCTTTAACTCTGGACCACATGTCTCAACGTAAACCCACTGGAGGAAGCCAGATCATTCACAGTTTTCTGTTTCCAATGTTTGAGGCATACAGAACAGAAGTAAACCCACAGCACTATACCACCTAGAACAGCGTAGAACCCAAAGTCTCTAGATCCTTGCCTAGTTAATGAGAATTATCCCTTAAGAAGTGTTAGGTCTAGGATTTTGGACTGTATTATATATATAAATATATGTATATCATATATGTATATATATACATGAAAATAAATAAAAATGTCACATTCCCAACACCAAGTCAGTTTCTTGTTTTTGGAAAGTGGTTAATGCGGGAGCAAAAGATGCAGTGGTTAAAATGACCCAACATCCCCAGAAGAAATGATATGAAGAACAAGGACATTTTGGTATAAAGTTAGTAGTCAAATTCTCCAAGGACGTCTCTTTTGTTTTTACTTTTTAAATTAACAGCCAAATATATTTTTTAAACCACCTCCTTGATCTAACACTTAAATTGCCGACATTGTCCAAATTAGTGTAATTTTTTTTCCTGTAACGTCACTTGGTTCTTGGCTACTAACCTTTCATGTTACTCTTGGATTTGTCAGTTTGCTTGCCTGTGGGGGTTTGGGCCTGCTGCCCCTGCCCACTGGAAGAGGCTGCCTGCTGTGCTGCTTTCTGCTTTAACATTGTCCAGTCAAATGTGTAGTCATATTGATGATTCAAGGTCCTAGGAAACAGAAAAAAGAAAGTGAGATACTTCACTGTAACACATCACAACTTCCTTACTGCTAACACCAAGCCTTTGCTGAAAACCCAGAACGAGAAGTTAACTCTTTCTGTAAGCTGCTTTGGAGATTATGAATGATATATAAATGCTAAGTATCGCTAACAAAGGGATTCTTGAAGCAAGCCCAAACACCATCAAGCAGCATTTTCTTCACTGTTTACACGAAAGTCTGAATTTGTAGAAGCAGCACTTCCTCACAACCCAGCTTATCCACATGTCTGCACTGAGATTCTCAGCTTTTCTTTTAATATATATAGTTTTAAGGACATATTGCACTATTGTAGATCATAGAATAAAAATTGCTTTGTATTCTAGAAACCTGGAGGAGGACTCTTGAGAGATCAGTACCAGCTCTTCTTTTGACAGATGCTCTTCACTCCACAGGGTTTGAGTTCGAGTCCTGGTTTCTCTAAAAAACTCGGTCAAACAGCACTATTACCCTCCATTGAAATCCATCTCCTGGGCACCACTGCTAGTCCCATCACCAACATTCAAACATAAAAAGCTTCAAACACTTCTACCAAGGGGTCAATTTCTTAAGCTACTTGCAACAGAACTTGAAGCATGGGCTCAACACTCCACCATTAGTGGCCAGATTGTGCAACTCAAAAACAAGAGAATCTTTTTCTTTCATGTTTTATGTTGAACAATATTTTTCAGGTCCTTTAAACAGCTCTTCAAAGTCTGAAACGAAAATCCCTGAAGAACTGCCTACACCACACACATACAGAGCAGCTTTCAGCAATGTGAGTCCCACAGAGCAGTTACCAACTGATAAAGCACTGACAAATTTCTGTACTTTTCCACTTTGAGACTGACCTGAAAAGAATACGGAATAATTGCCTCAGATACATGTAATCTGGTGCCTCTTCAAAGCGCAGGCCACGACAGTAGTTCAGATACATGGCAAATTCTGCAGGGAATCCCTGTAAATCAACAGCGTTAATCAAGCTATGGCTTGCAGCAAAAAGCTTCCAACAACTCTATAAGAAAGGAAAAGCTGTATTTCTGTCTACAATGGCAGAGAAAAACTGGCTGAAGATTCCTATGTGTAAATTCCACTTTACCACTAGTTATTATTTATTCTGTATTTCGGAAAGTGGATTTGATAAGCAAGTTACCAGGTATATTCTTTCTCCAGAATTGATACTTGATGCACATTCTGCAATCACAAGTCCTCTGCTACCAAAACCTTCAACATACAACATATTTAAAGTACTTCATTCATCCTAATTAAATCTAGTTCGTATTAACTAGGTCTCTGAAATAAGTAGTAACTGTCTCTCAAAAGAATCCACTCATGTTTCCTTGATAATCTACTTGAGCATACCAGAGGCAAGGTCAGTTACTACTGTTAAGTGTGAAGGCTTAAACTATGAAGACTTCTTTCAAAGATTCCCTGCTTTACATATTTATATATTTAATGCTATATTAAAGCCCATGTGTAAACAGGTCATAGCATGCAGCATAGTTCTGTACAAGAAGAAAGAAAACATGGGGTACAACAGTTCAGCATTTTGGAAGATGCCGTCAGACTAAGGGTATAAAAATGGACATGACTAGAAAGCATAATCCTGCTGCTGGTGTTTGATGTGCAGAAACTACTACATGTTCTGAAGGATCTTTGTTAACAAGCATGAGGCTGCCACAGTTCAGGAGATATCTTGAAACTCAGAGGGCAGCATTGGAAAAACATCATTCCACTACAGCTTCTACTGGAGATACAGAAGACAACCTGAACAATCTTGAAGCACAAACAAGTGTATATGGGCAAGATATAAAGCTCTACCTTGGTTTCATTTCTCCAAGAGGGCACTTGCAGAACTTTCACTGCAGAAGTTGAAGAAACAAACAAGCCTCACCTAAGAGAGCTGGAGAGCTTGCACAGCCCACAGTCACCAAGAACTGGAGTGACAGTGGCATGAGCTACGCCAAGAAACAGCAGGAAATGCCTGCCCCATTACACACATCAGCAGTCTTGTTGGGTGGCCGAACACAAGGCATTCATGACTACCAGAGAACTATTATTCAGCAGCAAATGCCATGTGAGACCAACATATTGGCTCTAGTTTTTATAAAGAAAAAAGAACAAAATAAGAAAGAAGAGAACTTCCATTTCACAGTATGACATCATTTGGAAACTCTTACCTTACACAAAACCTCAACAGGAGTGGACATTTTCTTTTCACTAATCTTTTCATACTTCTGCTTCTTTGTTGCAGCCTGTGGAACATGTAGGTCACAATATAAGAGATATTGTGCAACACTGGATTAACAAGGACAGTAGCAAAAAAAAAAAATGACAAAAATCCCCTGGTCAACCGTAAGTATTTTATGTGAAATCTCCAAGTCCCACACATTGAAAAGAGAATGAAGGTCAATCTGGTATTAAGATTTGGACACAGTTTAATACCATTTGTTGCAGTCTAATGCTTCCATCACATGGCACAGCTCGTGTAGTTCTAGCTGCTGCTTTTGTCCATTAAACAGACCAGACTTGCATTTCCATTTGCCAAAGTTCTATTAATTCCCACTCAGTACCCCATTCAGGGGCTGCCTGCGTGTTTCAGCAAGCAGCCATTACATTCATTTGCAGCTGAAGTGTTCTAGTGTTTCACAGGCTGCTTGCCTTTTTAGAAAGCTCGCAGCTGCAACACCATTTGAGTTACAGAACTCTCACATGGAGGAAGAGCAACAATTAAATCATGAAAACAAATCACTGAAGTCTATAACAGAAATAAGAAATATTTGCTGTACTTTTACTCGGCTACCATACATAATACTTGAAACAAGTCTTTGCACCTCGTAATTATTCAGTCATACCATAAACCAGACTGAAGATATCACTAAAGCTGAACTTGCTAGGCAAGATATTATTTCCATGCTCTCTACAGCAATTCAAAAAGCCAGTAACAATGCTATTTTCTACTTCCCAAAGAGGCCCTCAGCCTACAACACGACAATAATTTGCAAAGATGACATAAGCTATTGTTTAGCATAAAATTTCAGGCAGCCAAACAATACATACTTTGCCTGCTGCATGAGAAGCAGAAAGAACATTTCTACATTCTATAAATATCATGGCTTGGGAAAAGCTGCTCTGTATAGCCGAAGCTTAACACCATATACAATCACCCACCCAGACCAGGAGGCAGAAACACAATACCCAGACAAAAAAAAGGAAGCGGGGGGGGGGGGGGAAGAGGTGCAACATAACCTACCTTTAATCCTTGCCAAGGCAGACTGGTTCTGTTAAAGTACATCAACACATAGCCTAGAGACTCCATGTCATCCCGACGACTGGAGAAAAAAAAGTAACACAATGAATTAGAAATTTTGACATTTCATACTTTACTCCAAATAGCGCAAGCATTCAAAAAACTTTTTAAAGAAAAGAATAAATAAGGAATAACACCTAAGCTTTGGTGCAAAGGAAGATCTCTTCCTAATACAGGTAAGACATCTAGGTGGTCAGGATTCCACTGGCACACATGTAACAGGTCTTCACAAGCAGGAAGGAGATCCTATTCATTTATCAAGCAAGGAATAGTCAGTAGGTATTGTGTGTGGTAACTTTCCATCTGCAGTTACATCAGAATAACTTGGGGAAAAAAAGCTTTGGAAGATAAAAAAATGGAACATTAAACGTCCTTCTCATTTAACTACGCAGCTTGGATAGAAACTGAAGTTTTACCTGCAGGAATGATGGAATGCATTGTAAGAGATACATGATGATAGCTTTAACTTCATTAAGGAAGTTAAGTTTCCTTGCCTCAGTCTGGGACCAACACTGAACACACAGACCCAAAAGGCCATAACCTTCCTTTCCTCGCTTTTTTTAACCCTGAATTGCCTTCATGATTTGTAAAAGACAAGCAATATTTAGAAAGGTGCAGGCATCAATCTGAGACGTGCCTCTTTCTTGCCACAAGAAGTCTGTTTCAAGGCAGCTAGAGAACTCTAAAGTTATCTATTTGCATGCAAACTCATCCACAAGGCTTCAAATGTTTTTTGCACTGCATATGCTTCAGATCCACACTTTAGCCACACAAACACCATCTTTTGCTGCACAGCTTTCACAATTGCTAAGGTTACTACAGTTCACTGAAGTGGAAAAAATGCTCCAAGATTATTTTCCCCCTCTTGGCAAAGTTGCCTCTTGCCAGCTGTAGTAGAATCAGCTTTTTCCTCTGACTGCCCCTCTGCAGCTGACATCTATTTAATGAGACAGAAAAATAACTTATTTTTCTCCTCCCAGCTCCCTTATCAACTGAACCCGACAGGTATTGCTGCTGCTTTGCCACCCAGGCAGATCTGCAAGAGAGGTATTTAAATGGTGGCAGGAAAAATTACACACCTACCACCCCCACAAGGGAGTAAAAGGCTGAGAGTGGCATTGCAAGCAGGATTACACGTATGGGTGAGGATGAGAGAGATCAAGTGAGGACAATCTGTAAGACCCTGGACAGATCTACCTCCAGATATTGGTATCAGAGGAAGGAAGTTGTAAGTGATGCTCTATGTAACTGCTAACCCAATATAACCTCTAATAATCACCAGCACTGCCTGCCTGACACTGCTTCAACGCGTGTTCCAGCTCTCTGACCGTTTGGGGAACCAGTTCAGGGTGCTACCCCAGAAGAACATCAGCTTGGCTCCTTAAACCATTTCACCACAAGGACAAAAAAGCACTAGCTGTGCCCAGGGGTCAGGGAAGGGAAGATAGGTTCACTCCTCTTGACAGCAGCCAGCTCCAAGGTTCTCTCAGCTGTAACATGATGCCACAGCCAAAACCAGAGGGGTGAAAAATGATATCAAGACCACAAATTCCAGCCTGCAAAACTTGCTCATTCTATTAGAATTGCAGATTTTAATCACCAACAGGATTCAGTGAACTGGTATGGGGCTGTGATGTAAAATTACATTTTCTGAGAAGGCAGAGGTAAATCCAGAAGCAATAAAGGGATTAATGGATTCCATCTCCATCAGTTCATTGTTTTAAGTTTAATTTCATGATTCTGTAGTAGGAAACCATTTAGTTCTGTAAATCTGTAGTGGCTGTATTACATTTGAGCATATACTGATAAAAGCCATTTTCAGGATTTGGAAAACATGACAATACTCTCCATTACTGAAACAAGAAATGGACAACATTGCAAACAGCTCCTTGAGAATAACTATCATTACATTACATAGAGGAAAACATGAACTGCAACAGTCAGAAGTACAGCATTAACAGTTGAAATATTCTGCCATAACTTTCAGGACTGGTTTCTCTTGATGACAGGAATGTATTATCTGTTTGCCTTGCTGTTGGCTTTATCTATAGTCCAGTAGCTTTTAGCTACATTTCAAATTATATGGGAATTCCTTGTACCAGGAGAGCTCAATTTAAAAGTTACAATTATTTGCAGTCCTCTCCCTTCACTGTAAGGTGCTAGCACAGCTATTCCCTCACAAGAACGGCTTGGGTTATATGAAATGTACTTCCTTCAGAAATGACATCTGCCATTTACCCTATTTGACCCATATGGCAAGTAGGCTTAAATAATGACACTGACAGACAATAAAATACAGTACAGAAACCTTAAGGAAAACAAAGCAAAGAGGAAACATGGTGTATTTTAAAGCATCAAATATTTGTGAGTTACATGTTCTGATGAAGTTGACCACTAGAGAGTCTGTCATTCCCATCTTGATTCAATTGAAGGTCAGATATTCAGGGAAGTTTTAACTAAGTGACCTCACCATCATGTGGTACAGCCACACTATTACACTTATACATTACAGTATCTAGGTAAGGAAGAGAGGCATCACGTCCTATCTCATGAGTATCTAACATCACTTTCAAACAGCCTGACACACCATCTCCACTGAACTGCTGCTAGGATACCGCAGTAGCAATGTGCTTTTGATCCAGACGATAAAAATGTTTGTCCATTAAGCAAAAGTCAAACATGTAAATAAACACACGTGTACATATATACATACAGGGCCACAGTTATGGCAGAAACCAAAACACCACGTGAGTGAAGTAGCAGATCTTTAAGTCTTGCTTGCAGGCAAAAGGATAAACAATATATTGTTTCCTAACCTGAAGGAACGGTGAGAAAACAGAACACAGACACCAGCTTTAGAATAGCCTTTCTGGCTACAGAATTGCATCTCAAGCCAGTCAGCAATAGCATCAACATACACTTATTCATATAAAACTAGTTCAGATGCTTCAGAAGCTTACAAATAAGATCATCTTGCAGCCTCCAAAAGCACAGCAGTTATCTCCTTGAACTCACCTCTGCTCAATGCCAAGATGTGCATTGATACTGGCATATCGAGCTGTGCCAGTGAGATTTTTGTCTTCTCTGTATGGTATGTGTTGCCTTGTCCTGTTGTCCCGGTACTTTTTGGCCAAACCAAAGTCAATAAGGAATAACTTAAAGAAAAATGAAAATAGATTACATTCCTATACAATACAAGGAATCCCCAACCTCTTTCACTAGGCATTAGCTACATTTTAAGACATCCACACAGTGTAACAGCCTACAGTTAAGAGGAAGCAAATTAACAGTGCAGTCGCAACTAACTTTAACTAGTCAGTTCAAAAACTTAATAGTGAATTAGTTCAAGCCTTTTCTCAATCCAGTGGAATAGATTAGATTGTGCTACACAGCATCTGTAGCTTAGTTCTACAACTATTTCATGTTACTATTGTACTTTGTATCACATTAGCTTCATAACTATAGTGCACAGTTTAGGCAGGAAACTAGTATGTGCGAAAGCACACTTCACAAAACCCCACTCACACCAGAGCAGTTTACACATACAGAGAGTTAATGGCAGCTCAGCAGCTTAATGCAATTGAGGCACATCCTTTATTCTTGTGTCTCAAAGAGCACTGGCCATTCTGCAGAGCATAAGGCTGAAACCTTCAACAGCAAACAAGACATCTTGCTTTCAATCATATCCTCATTTTAAGACCAGAACACTACCACAGCAGCATGACACACTTGCTGATGATATTAATACAGCCAGGAAGCTAGAGCCTAGTACACTGAATCCAATTTAGGTTTCTAATAACCAAGCTTGCTCAATGATTTGGTATTTAGCAACAACAGAGTGTGTGCTAATTAGAGAGCTACCGGCCAGTCTATCTACAAAGGTTAATGCAGACTGTACCTTCTCATGACAAGATTTGAGGACCAGGCAAAAAAGAAGCTGAGGTAGAATTAAGGAACATTTAGAATTCTAGCAATGTCTTCTAGCTACAAATCATCAAGTTGAACTCCAGATTGCAATGCTGGGTTAATGCTACAGGATCATGGACTACAACCCCTACAGATTAATGAATAGTGCAAAAGTAACTTGGGTAGGAGAAGGAGATGAAGGAAAGAAGACATAAGGTTCGATAAATTCTCAGTAAAAAAAATAAATCTATTAAGTATCACCTTAAAGGTGATTCCAGAACAGATGATGCAGCTTTAAATGCAAGTACTAGAGACCGACATGCAGGTATCCTGCAACCAAGACTGAAACCAAGAGTCACTCTGGCACACTGGAAGTGCTGTGAATTATAAAGTGACGCTCGACAGGGAAGTATCAAAGATACTGAAAGTTTCTGAATTGCACTGTAGGTATGTTTTAGAATTCTGATTGCAGAAGATTTTCTAACTATAAGAGTCTAGACAGGAAAGAACAATGCTAAAACCTCTTTCTTAAGCCACTGATGTTGGAGTAGAAAACCTTGAGTTGAAGTCTTGCCAGGATTTAAATGCAACCACAGAGCACAGCAGTTCTACATTTGCTGTTCTACTGAAAGTCACCCTGAAAGCCCAGAATGCTTTGAGCAAGAGGAAGTAAACTCAAGTTTCTACATCAACTACACTGCTCAGACAGTTTGGGAAAGTGGGGGTCTTGTCTTTGATGCACCCACCACAGCTACCACTAGAGGTAGTTATTCACTTGGTGAGCACAGATGTGTTCTCCACCTACCAGGAAATTACCAATTTTGATACTAAACCCCTAAAGCAGACAGTACAAAGCTGTGATTACTATACTACAAATGCAACTTTCCTAGAAGCAAAGTCAGAGCTCAAATGCAATCCCTTATTTCTTCACTAAAGTTTTCTGACCTGATGACAGCCGCTGATGTATAGTTTGCAATAGCAGCTTACTATGCCTTGAGAAGGAGGGAAAAGCCAAACACTATACACATCAGTCAGAATATTTTCACTGCACATTTAGTTACTAACACTTCAAACAATTCAAAGTCTTCACGGACTATCTGTTATCCTGGGGATCTTGCTGTTCGTTAATGGTATGAAGGGACAAAGTCACAGTTCCTGAATCAAAATAGTTCACACTGGCAGTGTGCCTCTAATAGGTAAATGGCTGGTGTCTAGCCCTGTTTATCACTGACTTGATAAGACTATTTTCTTCAGGAGAGTTATAAAAGTAAATGATGCTCTGCCTCTTCCATAGCTGCTACAAACTCTCAATACTGGAACTGAACAAGGTATTCTGCATTCTCTCAAGAAGTGTAGGTAAAACCTGTTAAAAAAGAAAGAATCAATTCAGCAACATAGACCTGTTTTACACTAGTCAAATAACTGGATATTATTTTATGGCACTGATTTATCCAGAGAAATTTACTCTGATCCCTAGCTTAGTACCCGTTCTAGACAGGTGGAAGGCAAAGCCGTAAGTCCATCTTGCAAAGAGTTAACTTGGAAGATACAGCCTTATTTGGATGAGCACAGAACGTACTGATGCCAGCCAGCAGGAACACAGACGTATTCCCACAGATAACCTCATACCACCTTAATTCTGTTTGTTGCACCGCCAGCAGGAAACTGGAGAAGTAGGGCAAGATTTTTGCCAAGAGCAACTCGAGAAGTGGATCAAAGTCTCTGCCTCAACTGATAAGAAAGTTTCAGCAAGCGAGAACAGAAGCCTGTCAGCTTGCGTACAGCATCTAGCTGCCTGGGACTTAATACATGAAGACTACCACTGTGGAAAGCTGTGGACTGACTGATTCTATGGCTAAACACCTCAACTACGATTCATATTCGGCAATTCCCAGCTGTCCTGCTATGAGCTGGCTTATGTCTTCATTTCTCTCCAATTCTTTTTCTCTTAAAGAGTCAGAAGTCCTACATTTAACACTACAAGATAAGCTCATGCTTCTCCAAGACACAGCTTGTTACAGTCATTTCCTTTTATAAGCACAATGGATGAAAATACAAGAGTCCTCATTACACATTTGGAAAGATTTTTGAACAAAACACGCAAAGGAAGGAGTCTGGCTGAAGCAATAACAGAACTTCTCCACGTACATTCAAAGACACTGCAGGAACCCTACAGGAAGGAAAGCAGACAGCCTTATGCAGAAGCCCTGGTATTTCTACTAGGGTGGCACGTCTATCCTTCAACACATTCAACAGATTGCTTTTGAGTTTTAAAGAACAAGAGTAAAACCCGCTCCTGCACCTGAAATCAAGCACGTACATTTAGCCCTTTTTAATATCAAGTTTAGAAATAATTCCACAATTTAAACAAGCGCCACAGGGAAACATCTTAGTAATGTTACATGTTTGCCAAGTATGTCTGAATAATGCCAACATAAGAGGTGCTTTTGCAAGGTCTACATTCTCCAGAAAAAAAGAAACAAAAAACAAAAACAAAACAAAAATAAAGCACATGAATTTGGGGTTGAGGTTGGAATAGGAGACAGTTCAGACCTGGTTTAATCCTGAGAAAGATGGGTCCTGAGAAGTACTAACAGTCATGCTTCTTTTCCTCTTCCCCACTGGAGATTCTAAACACTGAACAAACAATAGAGGGTGGCAGTGCATCAAACAGTATTGCTTACATTGCAACAATGGCCGGCGCAGACAGGCAACACCGAGGCGTTCGAGAAAGAACAGGGTAGCCAAATGCCATCCTTCCTCCATCAAGCACTGTAGTTTTCCAAAAACTATGTATGTTTGCATTTAATTTTTATGTTTTTTTTTTTTAAAGGAGAAAATTTGAAAGATGTGGCAAGGTAAATTTCAACTGCGAGCCACTCCAAAATGGCACTGCCTTGACCAGGGATAGCAATGGTGACATTTGGCTCTATTAAAAAAGGAAATTGAAGTTTTGCTTACAAAAGCATCCTTTGGTTCCACAAACTGCCCTTCCCCCAAAAGACATTTAGAAAAAATAAATCTTCAGTAAGGAAGAGGTAGAAGGCATTTAGTCACCTTAAAGTTTACTTTCATAAGCATGCAGGGCTTATTACTAACAGAGCTGAAAATTTATCTTTTAAAGTGGGAGCAAAAGTTCTCCCAATCACCAAATTAAAATTTGAAAAAAATTTATTTTCTTCATTTGTTTTTAAATATAACTGCCAGGAAGCTACTGGAACAAGATTACCATACTATTCTAGTCTTTGTGGCCGTTTTCTTTAAACTCTGCGTAGTCATCTCTAAGAACCCCTCAAACTAGGTAGTTACAAAAAGAAACAAAGTAAATACTGTATGGTGGCAAGTGTTCCCTAGATGAAGCACTTGTTTCCAACTGAAGCAACCCATTCCTCATTTTGCTCATGTAAATCCATCAATTGGTGCTTCCATCAGGAACTACCTCCCCTCATCTCTAAAACCCTGTCACAGGAACGAAGCCCATGCCCACAGACAGTGTTTACCACCATATCATTGCATGGCTCCCTAACCAGTCTACTAATGGGCAGGAGGGGGGGAATACAGTGGTTTACAGGCAATTTTGGTTTTCATTTCAGCTGATGCAAATCTAATGTGTTCCTCCAGTAAAGTAAACACAGCAGCGTTTTCTAGGCCATTAATCCACATCAAGATGAAACAGAGTGCAGCAATGCCAACCTAGCATGACTGTGCAAAAGTATAGAAAAATGGCCCAAAAAGAACAATTGGAAATCAGAAACTAAAACTAGGAAAAAAATATTACAGTTTAAGTTATACTCTAAGTCATGCCAGAAATTTAAGGAGCCTAACTGCTCAACACAGCATAGAAAAATAGAGCTCTACAGAGTGAAAGTATGAAACTTGGGAACAAGCAAAGTTTAACAGCAACAGGATTACATAGAGACTGCCTTTCAGCTGGACTTACAGGCTTTTCCAACAATGGTTGTATCTAAACATTCAGTGCACTGCACCTCTTCAGACAAGGGCTGTTCTCATTTAATCAAGCTTTCCCCTTCTAATGTTCATGGCCCTGAAGTTGGCATTCATACAGGCAAACAAAGGTAAACATTTTAAACACTAGTAGTGCCTAGAGATGAGACATTCTCTGATGGCATATAGAGAAGATAAGTGGGAATCTTGCTTCCAATAAACAGCTTGATCACATACATTTGTCCTGAAGTTAATTTCTATTAAGTAGCATGCTTAATGCATTGCCAATGCTGCCTGTCTGCCCGAGCTTAACATACAAATTGCAGGATTAAGCATATTTCACTCGAGAACTAAAAACAAAATAAAAACAGTTTTCTACTATATAAGGTTTTCAATGGGAAACATGCACTTCTGACTACGTTTACCCATCCAAACAAGTACAGCCACCTCAGCCCACCCTCCAACACTGCTTTTTTCTTCCCCATAAAATAAATTCAGTTTTTTTGTTGTACAACATAATCAGGTACTCTACAACTTAACCATCTTCTACCAACATATTTGCATACACATTTATTATAAAGGCAACTGATCTACATGTTGGCTATTGGTTGTATCCACAATTCTGATGGCTGAAGAGTTCTCTTCACCAGTCTGTCACTGCAAGCTTTAATGCCTTGACTGGTAGGTCAGGAGCTCCCACGTTGACACAAATTCTTTTCATCCCAGGAACTCAGCCCCAAAGCCAAAAATAAGATTTGACTTTATCATTGAGGAAAAAAATGCTAATACAACAGTTATCTCAATAATGAAACTCCATCACTGAGAAAAGCAGCCAAGTATTCTCTAGGTTTAGTTTATAATCTTGTTGCAAGTCTAGAAATCACCTTGCAACCAAGTGTATCTCATAGGGTGGGTCAGGGGCTTAGAAGTGGACACCTGAACAATCCAAGTCCTCACATTGAAGAATCATGGTTTAGCATCCAAAACATCAGTTTTAGCAATGAGCTTTAAAAAGGCTGCGCAGCTTGAATCAAGTAACATAGCCATTCCCTTTGGATCTTTTAAGCAAAGAGCATTAGACTAACCTTATTACAGTGACGCCCAATACCCATTAGGAAGTTATCTGGTTTAATGTCTCTGTGTATAAAATTCTTTGTGTGCACATATTCAATTCTACTGATCATCTGTAAGAAAAACCAGCAATAACAAGACAGGTAAGATTTCAATGAGATCAATACAATTCACTTAAATATTCAATGAAAGCATGAATTTTTAGTGTTAACTTCCTCTGCAACTTAAATTTCTGTATTTGCTTAATGAAAACCAAGGGGTTTTTTTTACTCTGTTAAAATAAATTTCTTTCTTGTATGTTGAAATTCTGTAATCTTGGTCAGGAAACGGCAGATTAAATAGCTGAAATGATTTCCCAGACATTCAAGTTTATGTACTAACTACAGTGCCCCATTAAAGAGTCATTTCTTTTTCTTACTTCAAACAAATGTTTTCTATACCTACCACAAGACAATTTTAAAGCTCATTCCCTCCCCATGTCCCAGTTATTCATTCAGCTGGTTATTCATTCATCAAGTGTTAATTTCCCAAGTAAAAAATTTTCACTGAGCAAGTAACAACTTGACTGTGGCCCACACTGTCGTATCTAGGCCTCAGTGAGCCAGGAGTAAGAGTCAGCAACGAAGACGCAGAGAAACTCTGGCACATCTGTATCACCATATACAGCCACGTAATTTCCTGTGTGTGAGATCACAGTGCACACATACATGTGACACAGCTTTCCAGCTACTAAAACACTCTTCATGCAGTCTTTAGTGAGTTGAATTGTTATAACGTTATACCCTTGACAGCTGTTCTACTGGACTATGCCCTAAAAGCCAGTTCCGTGTACTGATCTCATGCATCCCATCTACGTTTCCCAGATGACAACTAATTAGTGTTTGTCATCCAAAGGAAAAGTGCATGAAAACCATACAGATTCCCTGGGGATGCTGTATGCACCCAGACTCTGAGCAGGCAAATGGCTCTCTAAAGCAAGCGTACCACTCACTCAAGGCAGCTGAGAATAGGGACAGCTGACCTTGTCTCCATACAAATGCCATGAGCTTTCTTGGCCAAGAGCCTGGGATTCTATGAGCATCTGGCAAAGTGACAACTTGGTACTAACATCAATTACGTAATATTAGATGAAATTTAAACTACCACTGAAAATTCTACTTTAGAAATCCTTACCGCTTTTCAAGTAGCTGAAGACAGCACCATCAAGCTATTTATTAAATAGCAAGAGATAAATACAGGTGGTCATTTCAAATACTGTACTTTCATGACCAAGTTGAAAAAACATCAATTGTTAGAAAAAGACTTGCAGACCTCGGTTTTAGAGGCCTTGATTAAGTCCGATATAGAGTGGCATTTCCACTAACAGCTCTAAGAACTGTCTTTAAGCACAAAACCATTATTTAGCTCAGTCTGGTAGTAGAAGTTGTAAGAGGTTGTGAGTGCACAGTGACAGAGTAAAAACAGACCTACAGACTTGTACATTGGCCACCCGTCACCACAGCTGGCCAATACCTAACACATTTCCATTGAAACAGATCAGCCATAAATGGAGGCTGCTTCAGACCTTCTAACACCACCCCCCATGGCTGATACAGGGAGTTAATGCACTCATATTAGTCCCAATACTTTAAAGATGCACTTGTTAGATCAAGGAGCTGGTATCTGCATTGACCTCTCACTTCCTTACAGGAAGATTTATACATACCTGGTCTGCTAACATAAGTACTGTTTTCATCGTAAACCTGCGCGAACAGAAGTTGAATAGGTCTTCGAGGCTGGGACCAAGAAGATCCATAACTAGAACATTGTAGTCCTTTTCTTGACCATACCACCTGCAACAAAGGAAATGACTCAGCATTAGCAGGAATCCTAATGCAGACCAGGATACTATCAGCCCTCTTGGCTGGAAGGGCACATTGCTGGCTAATATTCAACCTTGAAAGCTAACAAAAACCAGGGCTAGTAGTGTCTTATTTTCCAGGAAACTAAAAAGTTAGAGGACAAGAGAGAATACACAAGTTGGCAAGCGCATGCGCACACATTTAGTTTTCCCTTAAGAGGAAACAGTACTACACTTTAGCAACAACTGAAATACCAAACACCAAAATCAAAATACAATCAAAGCAGATGCCATTACATGTCAATATACTGAGGTGTGCGTACAAAGTCTGAAATGAAACTTGTCTGCAGGACACTTTACACTCCTATAATTCTTTCCTGCATTATTTAACTTCACAGAAACATCTTCAAATGTTTTAAGCTGTGTTTTCAGCTATGCCTTCCCTGCAAAAGACAAAAGTAGCTCATGCAGTTTACTCACATACGACCTCTTTGTTCATTCATCCAAATTTAACAAATGGCAATCAAGATCTACTGTCCTATTAAGTAGGAGATAAAGGTTACCAGGAAAAAACATTTAAGTGCCACAAAAGTAAAAATTCAGATGCAGCAATGTATCAATTGCAGCCAAACAGACTGTGATAACCACCCCTAAGGGTCTGATGTATCAGTCTGGGGTAAAAAAATTATTACTAATGCTATGAAGACAAACAGAGGGCCTCCCATGCAAATTTTACCTTCCAATCCACGTCCAGCATTTCTATCACAGTATTGCTGTATGTTATCTGCATCTAGGGGAGAGTATTTTACAACCTAAGCTGCCTGAGAAGACCTGGAGTCAGGTCTCAGCAGTGAATTTCCATGCTTTAAATGGGCGCTGAAAGACAAAACCTGAATATTCCTCTCTACAGTTCTTCTGTGCATTCCAGATACCAACAGTTGAGGGGTGTGTGAAAAACTGTTTATGAATAAACCCCGTAAGAAGAGAATGCAGTTTAATTTATATCAAGATTCAACTCAAACACTAGTAGCTGGGGTTTAAAGGTCTGAATAGACATTTTATTTCCACTTTAGGCAATGACTCCAGGAGAATAATGCATAGTTGCCTGGAAAATAGTTACCACTGATAAAGCCAGCAAATTTCTTGGTACACACAGGATTCCAAGCTCAGCCAGGGTACTAAAATGTTTACGAAACTGCAGAGAAAAGATCCTGTATTTGGATCTGTTTCAGGAACTATTGGTCTGCACCTTCTCCACTGTAGAGATTCTAGTAGAAATCATGCACTTCGTAATGCACTATTATAAATTTGATAAGTTATATACGATCACACTCATTGTTTCAGTCTAGGACTTTCATTCATTCTCTGTATCAAGAGGGGGTGCAGAACTAGACTAGAGGAGTCATTAAAATAAAATGTCAGCAAGTTTTCCTGTAACACGTTAATGATCATACCTAAGTGTCATTTAACAGTTTTTGCCTAATCTCTAAAAATTATTGAACATACTATGATGTAAAAAAACAACCCCCAAAACCCCAAGGAACACCACCAAAACAAAACAAGAACTTACACGCAACTCAACTAGGAAAGCATGCTCATGGTATCATTTGACAAAGTTTGTAATTTATGAAAAGATTAATACTAACACTGCAACCTGACACCAAGAGATGAAATGGACATACTGAGAAGACCTGCCTAGCTAGGCCCTTTTAAGGAGCAATGAGAAGTTAGCTTCAACTGCCAGAGCAACCAAGAAAAGTATCTAAAAAATGCACTGCAAAGACGGAGAAAAAGTCAAAATAAGATGCTGTTGAGAAAAGTTTTTAGTCAACTACATTGGAGCAAATAACCTGCCCACTTATTCTGTCATATGAAATTTAAGTTTGTTGTGAAAAAGTTTAAAAACAATGAGCAGAATTGAAGCATTCTAAGGAGTAAATCAAGACCTAAATAAAACATGATTTTCTTCCAGAAATGCAAGTCCAATTCAGATGCTGAGTGTAATTGTTCAGTGCAGTAATGGTTCGGCGCCCAAGAGACTGCAGTATAAGGGAAAAGGATCAAAGATCAGTCTTCAACTGTGCTAAGAAAATTTAGTTACAGCACCACAGAAAAAGTGAAGCTGATGAAAAGGAAGCCTACCGTGGGAGCCACATTTTAAAAAGCATTTCATTCCTCTCTAGGGATCTCTCTGCTTAGTAAGTGCAGTAATTCAGGTTGATTGCACAACCTCCATTTGGCCTACTTCTGCATATGCACAAGAAAATTTTCATCTCCTGACCATTTTGCACTGGTGGAAAGCAGAATCAACTCTGCAAGACAAAGAAGTGAGAGGGGCTCTCTTAGCATTTAATTTTCAAGATTACCTGCCTGTAATTCCTCGCAGAAGACTGCCACAGCTGTTGCTTTCACTACTGCCAACTGAAACTTCTGCTAGGGTACTGGAGTAACTTGTGCTTTATTTACTTTGCTAACACTGCAAGTAAGTTATCATTTCCTTTGGAACATTTCCAGGGAGAATGGGATTTAGAAGTAAGGCTACATCACGTCCATTCAAAGTCTAGTACCTGCTACTACTGGCAGCTCTGAGTAAATATGTCAGAAGTCTTGGCTCTTCCTAGAAAAGCTTGAGTATGATGATAAATAAGAGCTTGGCAAGTACTCCTTGCTCTCATATTCTTATAATCAATGTAAGATGGCATATAAGCATACATTTTGGATAAGCACAAATTCAGAGCACTTTGGCATGCAAGTTTTAACAGTACTGGGCTAAAGTGCAAAACAACATGGCAACAAACTGAGCACAGTTCTTAAAAAAAAAGCTAGCATCTCAAAGAGAAAGCTCCAGAAGTTCCAATACTGCATCAGCAATGAAACTTGGAGTTAACTACTAATATGAAGAATGACCCATACAAAGCCCTGGGCAACTATTCAATGACACCAGCACCTGAGAACACAAGTGCCCCACATGTCTGTTAGAGCTCCATGCACTTTTTTCTTTTTTACACACACCTGGAACTACTCTCTCATACTAAAGTTGAGTAAGCAACAACAGCAACACATTTTAAGCAGGGAGAGGTTTGGAGGCAAAATGCAAATGAAAGCAAGAGATTAAACTACTTGACAGTTCACTTTGTGTGGGTAATGACTCTGCATATAGTTACAGACAATGTATTATTTCAAAAAGAAAAAAGAAATTACTAGACTAGGGAAACTCATTAATTCCCTTTCATTCTCACAGTGCTGTATGTCCCATTAGGACGTATTTTCTACACAGAGAATTTTGATTCTGTAGCACAGATCCATTTATACCTACTCATGCCAAAAAAGTATGGTATGGAATATGGATTATTATCAGCTTTCCTGAAGAACAGCACCAGATGATCTTATTGAAGCCTATACGAAACATTAACAGGTCAATATTATGAAGAGCTAAGAGTTACCCTTAAACAGGCAGCATAACACTAGCATCCAATACAGCTGTTAAGAACTCTAGTCCATATTGAAACTGTGGCGTGCCCAAGCTCACGTGTTCATGAAAATGCTTTGTCACTCTCCCTTGCCTCGTCTGTTTAAAGCTACAGATCAGTTAGAATACAGTAAATATCCTTTATGAAGCTTTCCACTGAAGCATGGTTAAAGACTGAACAGTGACCTTCAGCTGACTTCAGTGACTTGTGTAATCTGAAAGACCAAGACACCTCACTTCAACAAGTTTCGAAATCATGTGGTCTAGAGGCCTGAGAAGTTGTCTCAGTACACAGCTGAAATTTTGTAACACCTTGAATTTCAATATTTGTAGCTCTATGCTGAACAGCTAAGTCACGTGACAAAGTGGTTGGAAGTATTTGTGGAGTGTTTTTTGTAATTTCCTTAACTAAACTTTAGACAAGCAAGTGAAATGCTGATGGACATCTAGCGCTTCATAGCAAATACTGCAATCAGGTCTACCCAAACATAAAATCCTTGTTTTCAGAGCTGCATCATCAAAAAATTGCACAATGTGTGATTCAGCAACTGCATATTTTGCAAATTATGTCAATGACCAAAGAAATTTGAGAAAGTGTTTTATAATAGGTCATTTTGTTTACTTTTTTCCTGAGAAAACATTTCATTTGGTTATTATAGTATTCTCCTCACATCTAGCACTTCCTCCTTTGAGAGGGTCAAATTGAGGTAGGTCAACTAGCAAAGAGGCAGGCAAAGGGCCCTGAAATTACAGGTCCAGTTTCAGACTGCTCTACTACATTGGCATCTGTAATTACAACAACCGGCGTAACAAAACCAGCGCAATTATCACAGCTGTGTGAGCTGGTCAAATCATGACTAACAGAAACAGATTCAGATGATTGAAATGAAAAAAATCTCACATTCAGATCAAGATGAAACTAAATTCCTGAATAACTCTACAGCTATTAATCACCGGTGAAATCATGAATAACAGAAACAGATTCAGATGATTCAAATGAAAAAATCTCACATTCAGATCAAGATGAAACTAAATTCCTGAATAACTCTACAGCTATTAATCACCGGTGAAGAAACCCCAAACCCCATGCATTCTGAAATCACGATGGCAGTAAAGGCATTGTCACCATCACCATAATGACACGCTGTTTTGTCCAAAGCTTATTATATACAAAACCAGATCAGCTCAGCATCACAAGAAAATGTTCCTACTACCAGAGCAACCATAACAAGACTATTTTGTTCCAGCTTAATAAAAGCTCTCATCAGTCAACATCTGCTTTGCCACGTAACCTATCCTCCATTAAGGGCTTCTGTCAATTTGACCTGACTCCTCCAGTGGAGGCTGTGGCAACCTGGAAATACAACTGCAGAAGGTCATGCTTTTGTGAAACAAAAAAAATATCTCCTGGTGCCTCAGTGCAAGGAAGTACACTGCTTCTGTGATAAGACTTGAACAGTTAAATTCAAACCTTTAGGCTCCCAGCAACCTTCACAGTCACATATAAATTAAAAAAAAGAAAAAAGAAAGAGGCAAATTTGGACTTCTTTTATATTACAGAAACTTTTGCCACTTTCATAACTCATAGTAAGTGACCCTATGATTACTCTGCATAGTCCTATGCAATTAGTTTCCCAGCACTCGGGCTTTCAAACACCAAGTGGAAGAGTTCACATGACAAAAATGGAGATTGTCAGAAGAACTAAGGTGGATAAAAGCACTATTAAAAGAAGTGTATGGTGAACAAGCAAGCTGTTAAGTTTGTCAAGTCAGCAGGCACATGAGGGTGAACATGCAAGTTTGGAAGGCCTCATGAACACAAAGGATTCAGACATCCTACAGAAAACCAAATGACACTGAACTGAACACTCTAGAACTCTCTTCCATTTCTGCAAGCACTAAGTCATTCATACAAAAGTTTCTGAAAGAGACATTAGTCAGATGACGTGACTAAAGAGAAAACAAAGACCTCCCTATAATCATATAGCTGAAAAATAGTAAGTAATCCTAATCAGCAGAAGTACACGTATTCTACGCAGAAACAGTGAAGCACTCAGCATCAATGCTCAAAGCACTGATGTGCAGGCCAGCACTCAGGAAAGGAAATAAAAATCACAACAGGGACAAAAAAGAGACTTCAGGAAAGGTGACCTCTGTAAATATGTATTCAAACAGCTCAGCAAGGCAGCTATGGAATGATGACTCTTTACAGGTAAGAGAGGACTGTAATATGGAGAAAGAGCTGACTGCCTAAGGGTACAAGTATTTATCTTTAGGCACAAGTGAGAACACTGAGTGAGGCCCAACAAGAGAATAACGAGCACTGCTGTGCTAGCCTAGAAACTTTTAACATTGCACCTGACTGATCCACAGAAAGAACAGCATGTTGTCCAAAACAGGTGCTGGATTTGGACCAAAGTGGTCCCTTCTGGTCCCATGTTCTAGACTTCTCAGGACAGACATGACCAATAATGATGTTTCAGATAAACTGGGAAGTAAATCCTGCCTGTAAAAACATACCAATTTGAGTTTTAACAGATACTAAAGCAACACATACAAGAAAAGTAATCTATCATAATCAGATTCATGTCTAAATTGACACATTTCATATGTCTCATTTACCTCCCCTGAAGCTGGAAAAGCACTTCTTAACTGCTAGCCAGCTAGGAGTAATATAAATGAACTTCACATAATATGGCACGACTGAAATACTGAAGTGAAATATTTAGCAGATGTCATCTAACATTAGTTGCCATGGTGAGTATGAATTAGGCCACCCAAGTACTAAATAAAGAAACAGCAATGAACACCCTATGCTATGAAGTTAGACAGACTCTATAAATAAAATTCTGTATCATTTTTGTACACTTATGAGAGAAATATGAATACATGAAATATGCCAGCACAACTCATAAGCAATAAGGTCATTTCACCTGCCCAGTGTTACACTGTATGCCTGCTTCCGTGTAGCTGACCTGCTGTCTTGCTAGCTGATTAGTGAGGTACATACTTAACACCTGGTAGGAAGTGAGGAGAACCTAAGTCACGTATCTTCCATAAGAGTCAGAAGGTTCAGTTCAATTGAGAAAGGTAAGCCATTAATCTGCAGTAAGTACAGAAAACACTGCTGAGGAAAAGAGCATTTCAGTGGTATCTCTGCTGATCACCTGTTCCAAACAAGAGCAACACTGAACTCAAATGCATACTTTTGCAGCTGTTTCTGCAAAGGCTGAGCTAAGTAAGGAGAAAAAAGAAAAAATAAGTAAATCGAAGAAGGACAGCTTCTTCTGCTTTCCAACTGTGGTGTTTCTCGGATGCTTCTCAGGAGTCCATGAAGACCAATTATGGCAGAAGTTTAGATTTTTTTATAAAACATGAAACAGATTTGGTTTAAAGATATTCATTCTCACAGTAGAAAAATTTTAGGCATTAATTTAAAAGACCAGCTTTCAATTTTACTTTAAGCTACCAGAACAAGTAGCTTCCTTTTATCTACTAGTGTGGTTCTGCCCTTCAGCATGCAGCCTTAAGTAATAACAGAAGATTAATTAATAGGAGGCTCTGTCACTAAAACCTTCCTCCTCATTATTCGCAGACCCAGATGAAAGTATCAGTCTTGCCAATGCAAAGACAATAAAAACATTTCATTCTTTATCTGACTACTAGTTTCAGGTTCAATAGGTCTGAGCGGTTTTGTTTATTGGTGGTTTTTTTCTTGTTTTTTGTGTTTTTTTTTTCTTTCTGGCTGGGGAGAAGCACAAGAGGGCTCTTTTTTGGTTGTGGGTTTGGTAGGTATTTTTTTGGTGGTGGCGTTTGCTTTTTGTTTGGCTGCAGGAAGTTATTGGGAAGAGTTTAAAATGAAGGTGTTTGAGAGGTGTGTTTACAGATCTTTAAGTACTGCTTGCAGAGCCTGTTATTAACAGATTAACCATTAAAACGGCAAGAAGCAACCAGAATAACAAAATTGGAGGTGGTTTTTTTATTTTTTTGCCAGAACATTTAAAATATGATTCACTCATTAGAAGACTGCGTAGTGATACATGGGTGGCAATATCGAATTTCTCAACAAAAATATTACGCAAAAACGTACTGCATTGAAAAGTTCAGAAACATAAGGACCTACTTGTTAAGTCTGCAAGAGGATGTTGCAAGATAAAAAAAACACTGTCAGTAGCTTTTGGTTTTTAAACTTAAATATCACCTCGATGAGCCTCACATGCTGTACAGTATCACTTCAGCCTTGCCCACAACAGATACACGCAGTACGAGTTTCACATCCACAAGGCTCTCCCTTCTGCTCTTAAGTGCAACACTTCCAGTACCTCACCAGGAGCCACAGCTCATTCCAGCACAGCTGTTCTCATTTGAAACTGATAACTACAACAAGTTATCCCATGATACTGTCAAGAGAAAAATGTGAAGACCACTTTTCTTTCAAAAGTGCATCTGAACGAGTACCTAAAGGTAATCTTTGAACAAAAGTTGACAAACACCATAAATGGCAAAAATCAAGAGGGGCTGTCACAGATAATTCAAACATTTGTTTTTGTCAAGAGTGCTTTAACAGAGTTACACTACAATACAAAACACAAAAATCACTGCTGCATTCCTCCAAGCCAAAACCAGGAATTGGGGAATAAAGGTAGAGAGTCCAAACTAATAGGATTAGCACCCAGTTAACAAGATTACAGCTAAAAATGCTTTGCCACTGAAAAAGAGAGGAAAAAAGAAAAAGACTGCTGATGGCTGAGAACAATGAGAATAAGCCCAGCAGAATAGTGCAGACTCTGCATTGTGTCCTAAAGGCAGATCAGATTGTTACAATGTTAAGCGTGGTTCAAGAGCCTTTTGTGAAAAACCAAGGTAATAACCAAAATTTGTGCATCAAGAACATACCACCGCTTAGAAATCTGTAGAGCACTGATATAAGGTTTTCTGAAACTCTGGAGACAAGTTTGGAAACTTTGCTACTCTTCCAGAAAACAACAATAAGCAGCAAAGTCACAAAGGGTTTAGAATATTCAGAGAATAAAGACATTCCAATTTCATTTTTTGCTATTTTATGTGCAAACGTGTTCTATTACAGGGGTAGAACTAAGGCCTCTTGTTTGCCCTCCATGACAAGTGAGGGCTCAGTTAATCCCACAGAAGCAGTATCAAAAAACTTTTAACTCCAAAAGTGAGATTTTGCTCATTAGCTTTCTTGCAGTCAGACAGAAAGGCCACAAAATCAACCTTGAAGGTCATTAAAAAAAAATCACTTGGTTGTAGATAATTTAAGTGACACTCCAGACATGCCATCTTATCATGACTAAGTTTGCATCACATCTAAAGGGCAGAATTCAGCTCTAACAGGTGCCCAAAATGAATGAGCAATCTATACCTCACCTATTATTTCAGCTTTATGACTCAAAGAACCACAGCAGATCACTTCAGTAAGGCAAAGCCACATAATGCAACTTCCAGTAAATTGATTTCGGCCACTGCATTACTTAAGCAGATGAAGAATCCTAACAAGTTGCTCATTCTCAAGTGAGAAATGCAAGACTACGCACCTCTGTTTCCCAGATGTGCAGCACTGAGATAAAAACGCTGCTGAGCCCAGTTTATACAGCACAGCTTAGAATCATTCCTTAATTTTCTATCAAAAGCTCTGTTTGTGCTGTTGTCATTTAAAGGTGCAACATTACAGAAATTTTAACAAATGTACTGAAAGAATTTCCTTCAATTTGATTCGTCCTGCTAAACACACCGAGCCAAGAACAGCTTATTCCGACTTGACAGCATAGCATTATAAAACAATGGTGGAACGCATGTTCTCAATTACACTTGCAAAGTGACCTGAGTATGAAGTCGCACATTCTCCCATCTTAGCTGCTGCCAAAAACGCGTGTCAGGAAAGCCTGCACTGTCTGAAACAGCACGAGCAATAATTTCACTTTTGTCTTGCTCTTTGTAACCACCTATTCCAAGACACATCTTTGTTAAGCACCTCAGGGATAAACCTCGTTTGGTCACCAAGTCCCTCTCGTCAGAGTATCATGGATTCTACTTCCACTAAACATATCACGTTTTGACGTTTATCACACCAACTGTGCTGGGTACCCTGCTCGGCTTCCTCTGAAAGATTATAAACAGAAAAATACTACTTTAGATCTCTTCAAACATCACCAGATGTCATGCAGCAGGACAACAACTAGTAACAGAAGCCCAGGTCAAAGAACCTGTCAAGCAGCATCTGCTACATACAAACAGACTTCCAATTAATGCTGCTTCTGAAGACAAAAGATACCTGCAAAATTTTTCTGAAAGACTTCTCTAGAAAAATACTACCAAGATTAACACTGAGAACCTGAAAGTGAAAGACTTCAGGACTCTCTGACAATATCAAATAGATCACACACCCTCATAGCCTATGGATCAATTTGAGTTTGGAGTATTGCCTCAGCTGTCTGTTCTTACCCAGATTCTTGTAATACCGGGGGGAGAAAGGGAGGAGCAAGTGCATTAAAGAAAGGCTGTAGCTCCCCTGTGGTGGTGAGACTTCTAAGCTACAGTCACTGGTTATACAGAAAATCAGATAAACATCAAATACAGAGGAAAGAAAACTTAAAAGGTAACTGCCATAGTTGAAGCTGGAAGCAAGTTTCTCAACATGTAAGACTGCTTCCAGTATTTCAGCTTTTAATAAAACACTCTCACAGAGCATTTTAACCAAATCCATGAACTTAAACAGTAGCTCACTTTTGTTATGTGGAAAAGCTGAAAAAATTGCAACTTAGGCCTTATTATAGCACCAAACATTAATTTACTTTTAGAAAAAGTTTCAGAATGCCTGCTTTTCTAGTTTTTGTGATGAAACACCTGATATCTGCTTGCCTTGGCTGTTTTCCCAGTTATCCCTGTTTTAGCTTGTAAATCATACTGTGATAGCTTTCCAAAACGCAACTTCTATTCTCTCAGTTGTGAAATAAAGGCACCCATTTGAAGAAAAAAGCCTGTAGTCTAAAATAAAGATTTAATCTGTTTTCACATAATCAACTCTGTTTAAGCTGCAGGTATTCAGTTTAATTCAGGTATGTTTCTTCTATTCCTGCAGAAAAGCTGCAGTGAATGAGGACAGATGGCCAAGCCGACTCAGTCCCCTCTGCTACACAGCTCCAGCTTACATCCAGGACCACAGCCAGCTGTGTACAAGCAGAGTTGTTTTAGTTTCATCAAAATTAGAGCACGGTATAGAATATGTCACCATGACCTCACAAAAGAGCCTACAGGCCACTGCTGATACAGGCGTACATACACCAGAGCCAGGCAAGGGTTAACAGATTAAATGGAATCCACAGTCTGGCCCCATGTCTAAACTGAAATAGTATGTGCAGCTCAAGGAACAAAATTCTGTTATGGCTTAATGCAAATACAAGAAATACTAACTTTAGAAACAATCACTAACGAAGTTTAAAAAAAGAACATCATCTCAAAGTCTTTCTGAAGAAAAGTGAAAGTTCATTTAATCTGTTCTGATAGACAGATTGTCAATTGGTTAGCTGGGAACTAACCCAGTATAACACCTCAATAATCTCCACGAGAAATCACTCCTCCTAGACTCTGCTGCACCAGCAATTTTCTTCCAGGTCAGGAAATTACTAAACGCTATTGAAAGTTTCAGACAGAAGCCACATAACGAGCAATTGGGAGGGATTAATCCTGGTACTTTAACTGTACGGAAATCCCAGTGACGCATCTGTTGCGGGTAACAGAAAGGGGCTGCCATTTCATTCCTGGTTGAGGTTCTCTGCAGTCTCAAGCCTTGCAACACATAACTATGAAAGGGAAAGACACATGCCTGAGCACGTCCCTTGTCCCAACACGAGAAGGGGGAGGGTTAATCACGTCCATCCGCCATTTTCTGAGCGGAGGAGGAAGACATGTTGGAACAAAAAAAAAAAGCAACAAAAGAAAGCAGCCATTTCCAGTATCGGCTCCAAACTCTCAACCTCAACAAGAACATTGGCTCTGACTGAAACCATCTCACACTTTGTCGTAATCACGAGAGGAATTTCTCACAGCTCAGGAACTGCTGAAGATCTCACTTTCAAAGCACAGTATGCACAGATAAGAAAAGACAGCGGGCTGGTGGGGAAGGCATCGAACTAGTTGTAGAGCTTGGAATGGGGCATTTTTCCCCAGGCAGCCCAGTTCCTCCCAGATAAATCTCTTTTTAATGGTGGTGTCCTGCCTCACACTAACATTAAAGAAAAGTCACTATACTGGCATACATTAATGATTCCTACCTTATATGTGGGATGCCAACTCCTCCCTGCAGAATCTTGTAGAGTTTGCTTTCATACAGCAGCTGGGGATGTCTAGCCTTCTGAGACTCCAACTTTACAGCAACTTCCTACAGTGAGAGGGAACAAGGAGTCAGAGCAGAGCGTCCAGCAAGCACAGCCTTGCCACCGAGGTTTAAGGGGCATGGCACTTCAACATCACCCAAACACCCCTGCTGCAAATGCTCTGAGATATAATTTTTTAAGCTCTCGGTGCTCGGTGTCCTGCATTTTGTCGAATCTTCAAACAAATCCATACCGGGATGATTTGTACATAAATATCCATTCCGGGACATGAAATTGAGCTGGAGATGTAAAGTCTTCAAATCCATATAAGTGAGGAAGAACATACGTGGGTGTTTCTTCTTTACAGCTCAGAGCCATGAGGGGGAGGAAGAAAAAAAACGCAAGAAAAAAAAGGGCTGAAGAAAGAAGGGATCTTCTTTGTTTCTATTACTGTTGATGAAAACGGGATACAGTGTTCCCTAGCTGAGGAGGGGGTAGGTGACTGTTGGGAGAGGGACGACTTTGCCACTCATAAAAAACAAAGTATATTTTCCCACAATGGTAGTCTCCTCTCCCTACCATTGGCAAGAGAGCTATGCAACTGCTGGGTGGGGAAGAGCACGGCCGCAGTTCTGCTGTCTGAAGGGGCAGTGTCACCCTCCCGTCAAGCTGGGGAAGCCCCTCGACCCCGGGGTACGCACCTTCACCCCCCTCCCCCCCACCCGCGGAAGGCGACTTAGCCACCTCGGCGAGACGTGGCCGCCTGGCGCCTCGCAGGCAGCGATACCAGGGGCAAAACCGGGCTTCAAGTCGGCCTCGGGAAGGTTATCGCTGGTCTCTGGTTGCCCCCGAGGCGCAGAAGGGACTGAAGAGACGGGCCCAAGGAGATGAGGGAGTGCGAGCAAC
>NW_010157553.1:0-13062 GCF_000695765.1 Mesitornis unicolor
ATATTATATCTATCTCTTCATCCTGGTATGGCGGTCTATAGCAAACATGTAAAGGAACACATGCTAGAAATGATCGAATAGTTCCCATTAAAAGGTATATGACTGTACAGCTTAGATTTACTAAACGTCAAACTGAAGTAAAGGAAATATTTAGACCACCCCATCCCAGTGGAAGAGAATGATGCTTAACTTTTTTATTGTAAAAATTCCAAAGACTTACTGTTAAAACAAATATGGCATGCACTTCAGACACACTTATCACACACACAAAAAACATTTTCTGGAATTGAAAACAGAAATAAAAATCCAGAACAATATTGCTGCAAGATGAATTTGCAAAATATGCCATTTATCCTTCAAAAGTGATCTCACTCGTGACACATTAGTAACATGCAGTGACTGTTGTCTGTTTTGGTAATGGTCCCCTATTTAGTTTTGTCATTAAAATTCATTTAAAACCATTTAGTTCTTGATATTTCTTAATTATTCCAATGGCATATTCAGATGCCTCCAGATGGCTTGAAGCAGGATAAATAGCACTGAGAAACCTCCCTAATAACATCCTACTCTGATTGCTATTATCATTCATGCAATATCCAGATATATATTAATTTCAATGCAGTTAAGTAACAAAAGGCAAAAAAATCCTTTGGTGATGCTTTGGTTTCAGAAGTATCTTCAACTGCAAAGATGTGCAGTCAGAAAAGTCAGCAATATCAAAATCTGAATAGGGAATTAAATTTCTACAGGAAGAGTTTGAAATGGGCTTCCAATACACGCAATACTTATTGCTGTGTTCACACTGAAAATTTAAAGTTTGTATGGTAATATTTTTCTTAAAAAAAAAAGTATGTAACTAATTTGTCCAATGACAACAGTATAGACATATTGAGCCAGAATCTGTCAGGCCCATTAGTGTCAAGCACTTCTCAACACTGCATGTTTCCACAAAGAAAAATCATTATTATTATTTTTATGAAAATAGAATCAAATGACTGACCAATCTCCTACTGGGACAGTATTCCTTATTTCTCCATATTTGAAACAATTTTAGTTTGGTTTTAAGTATAAGAGTGTTTGGAGAACTATTGAAAATCTAAACCTCTATTAGACAGACAGACTGATCTGGTCATCAATCTTTGACATGCACATGGATACTTTGACAGAGGGGACCGGTATAATGTCAATTTAAACTAGTGCAAGCTTTGTTAACTCAACTGCATTATGGCAACGTCTCTCAAATCCTTCAATTTCTGTCATGGTGTTATACTCTCTTTATCCCAAGGTTGTCTGTGAGACAGGAACTTTCTTTGAGTATGGAGAAATGTAGTGGTTTACCTGTTCTTGAAAGAGCTAGAAGGGAGGTTGAGCTACAATTTTCTTACCCGTTTCCCAGCTACTTCAAGAAATTAGTCATCTATGTGATGACCTGCTTTTTTGACTTCCTCAAAGAAGGAAAACAAGGTCCTCCAAATCTACAAACACGTTATTTTATTTTAAAGCTTTCTAGCTGTACAATTTCAAGTGACCAGCATAATTTGTTGCCTGAGCACAGAAGAGAACTTGTGAAGACAGATGAAGAGAACTTCTGCAACTAACCACCTCATACAATTATGTGTGTGGGAAGAGCTGCTAAGAAATTTCAGCTTAAGGAAAAAGAGGCAGTAGAAGGAAAAACGCAAAAAAAAGTGAGAGACTGATACTTTTTCTGATCTTATTTCCAACTTAACTAGCTCTTTGTATTAAGACCTGTCCTATGAAATATCTAACTTCCATTACATATTCAACAACTTCCCAGGAGCTCCAACACCTCATGCTTAGAAAAGTCCCTTTTACTACTGGTATCAATACACACCTAAGGCTCATTTGTCTTGTGAGTACACTGGTCTACATTATATTTTCCAAGTGTTTTTCCTCTCTCTTCTCATTACATACGTTGAAATTCGAGTTTAGATAGATGCTTACATGATGGAGAAAGACTAACTGAATTTTAGGAAACTACAACAAAGAAAGTAAAAACAGAGATGTAGGTACACATAGAGTTTCGTTATAAATTTACTACTACAGTTCTATATGGTTTTATATTGTTCTTGTAAAAATGTCCTATCATCCCCTTCAGTGCATTAAAAACTTACTGAACACACACATACACAGAGGAGTGCACAGAAATTGCATAAAACGTATTTGATTACAGAAAGAGATTAAAAGCATAAAGTTATAAGTAGTCATGGTTTAAATATACTGAAAGAAAAGGTAGGAGTTATTAAAAAATCTATTTTACATTAATAGAAATAGAAATAAGGGAAGTTCTAAATACTGAGTAAAGTGAGTCTAGTTAAAAATACCAGTGACTGGTAGATAGTATAATAAAGGTGGTATAGCAGCTCTGGGTCCAATAAGTTATAAAGATTATATTGTTAGTACTGTTGCAGTTATTTTAAACAGCATAAACTTTTCATTTTCTACATGTTATTCAGTTCTTTAGGGCACTGACCAATTTTTCATGTTCCTTTCAAGAATTTAATAAATAAATGCATAAATAAAATAATAATACAATGAAAGTAATCTGAAAAAAATACAAGACTGGAGATAGGAATGACAGTTTTCAGTAATTTTAACAGCCAGATAAAATGAAACTGCTGAGGTGGAAAAAAGTCATATCCAACAGAGGGGAAAAAAATGGGAAAAGAAAAAGAAATTTAATTAATTGTGGTTCTTATTTTTTCTCTTTTTAATGAAATGTAGTCTGTTTACAGCCTATGGGGCCACAGTTACATTTTCAGAAACTCAAAATAATAGTAACATCTGTTTCAGTAAAAAAGAAAAAAGAGTGTGAAAATTAATCAGTGGTGGAAGGCACAGAACATAGTGCACATACAGTTAACACTTCTTCTGATTGCCTACACATTTGAGGTCATTCTAACTGTCTCTAAACCCAAAGCAGAATTATACTGCATCCTTCTCTGGTGGGTCAGGAAGTCTCGGAGGAATCTGAAGGCAAAGAGCTTTATTTTCTATATTCGCTGCTTCAAAACACTCAGCAATTCATCTGAGACCTACCAAATAGATAGGGAGAGAGGTATTAAGTCAAAGCATGAATCAGTGATAGACCGTATTCCTCTAAAAACTTTTAGATTGTGACTTTTCAGAGAAAGCTTTAGAATAAAATGACTGAACATTTTAAATGAGTTTTGTTTTTATCAGTTGGCATGCAGGCTTTGAGATGTGATGCCCTTGCTATCACATAAAAAGACTACCTATTGATTCTCTTTTTTTAACAAAGACTGCTGAGATACAAATGTTTTCTTAGGCTTAATGACAAGTTAGAAGAAGCACCTGAATTCTAGAGTGCGTTATGTCTTACCAGATACTGATGTCACCAAAGCAACACTGATAAATTTACTCCATTCAAGTATAACATTCTGCTAGCCTTTCTCCAGCCATCTAGAGTCATAACAAATGGAAGATTTGCTGGGACAGTAGTGGATAAAAAAGTAGCCCCTTACATGTCAGAAACAGAACATTACACCTGGGAAAGAAGGTCAACAGGGTAACAGGTACTTGAACTAAATACGCCACAACCCATTCAACCTTTTCAAAACTGAGCATATTTTCTCAGAAAGCCACTGTCAACCCCCTGACTTCTAAATATATCAAGTCTGCTGCGAAGAAGAACAGTTAGAGCCAGCTGAAAAGTCTGGAAATTTGTAAAGAGGGTGGATTAAAAATTTTGAGGGGAAAAAAGGGGAAGAAAATGCATTTAAAAAAAACCTGGGCTGATTTGCAGTTAGTTCTTTTGGAAGCTACAAATATTACCTGAATCTGATTTCTTTTCTGAGGGAATCTGGTTCAGCTGATGTGGCAGAATACTAATAGAGAACTAATGAGGCTTAGTTAACCAGCTGAACCATGCCAATCATTCCTCAGCTTCTAAAATACTCAGCATAAACAAGAACTATTAAAAAGGACGGCTAAATAGTCAAAGAAAATTTTGACAGTCAGTTGCTAATGGAACTATGCAGGCCAAGGTTTATTAACCACTTTGTCTCCCAAAAACATATTATGCGAGTAAATGAAATTAAAAGGAACAGATACCTTTGGGTTTTATGCCTTTTTTACCCTTAAGTTATTTTAAACTTCGAGAGCTCTACTTAAACAGGTGTGGTGGAGAGAGGATCACAAACCAAATAACAGTAAGCTCGGGGTTATTTTTAAGGCAGCTTTTGGAAACCATTACCTTGAGTTTGCTGCTCTGACGTGTTTCCATGGAAGCAGGACTAGACATGGACACAGCCACTAGCAGATGAGGAAATTTCAGCTGCCAGTTTCTGGTTCTCAGCACTGTTTCCATGACGACCAGTGCTGGAGCCCTGAAAAGGAGGTGAGGTATTTAAAACACTACAGCACTCTTAATAAATGTCTGCTTGCTATGCATACACAACATAGACCCCCTACATCTCCAATTACAAAAACGGTGCTCAAAGTAGGAGTGAAAATACACCTTGGTATCAGTTACTACTGTTCCTCTGGGCAGGCTTCAAGGAGAAAGAACAGATTGTTTCTCAGAGCTGGTTTCATCCTAACGCCTGAGAGGGGAAGGGAGAGGTTTTCTCTTTCAAAATGAAGATGGGGATAGACAAAGATACTGTGCTAAATATATGCTATTGTCTCTCAAGGCAAAAATAATCTCTTTCTATATTTGGTGTTGTTTTGCTATAAAAAATGAACCAAATCCCTCTTGAAAGAGTGACAGCATGGCAGACAGGAGACTGAATGACTGAAGAAAATGGTATCCAGAACACAGAGAAATGTTGGGACAGCAATTGGCCTTTTCCTGGGCTAAATCTGTCAGCTTTTTGACGAACTATGTACATCTTTGGTCTTATGAATTGATAGGTGTAGGTAAGGTCCATCCTCCTCTGTCTGCAGTCTTTGGGGGAAGGGTACACAGGTGTCTGTTCCCATGCCAGCAGTTACGTGATAAAGTAGACAGCTGTAGACCAGTAACCATCTCATCACAATCCAGTCTAGTCCAGCCTTCAGTTTGAGTCTATTCCCCTTTCTTATATGAAGGACTTGAGACAAAAAATCCTAAAAGGAGGGGGAAAAGCCAAATCCATTTATCTTGTTAAGAAGAGAATCTTTAATAGGACACCCTCTGGGCATAACGGGAGATGGATTTGTATGTCTAAATTGCTCCGTGAAAGCAGTAATACATGGTGTGCAGAGGTTGTGCTGTCCTGTCTCAGAAAACTGAAAACCCAAAGGGTGCATACCATTCCTGATTCAACTTGCTGGAAAAGGAAAAAAGGACTGACATGTTGAATAAATGTCCCCAAGCCTACAATGAAACAACATGAAACAACATGATCTCCACTATTCACTGCACATGTCAAGAGAGAATGCTAGAGGTCTCAGTAAGGATGTAGACAATAAGTAGGCAGCTAATAAAATTGGAATAAAAAGCCTAAAAGCAAGTATTAAAACCAGATTATTAAAAGGCAGCATGAAATTTGGTACTAGAGATCAGAGAAAAATAATGTTTATGCTCCTCTGCCTTCCAGAGGCACCTAATTATCATAATACAAGGATGACACAGGGAAATAGAATTAAGAGAAGTTTGTCCACAGTTTCTCACATTATGAAAACTTCATTTTCACACTTTTATGATAAAAATTAAACCTACCAGTTACTCTTGCATGATAAAAGCTGATCAGATAGGTCCGCAACTTAATAAACTCATGAAGTCTTTATTCAATCTACTATAGATATGAACAAAATATTCAATGGACTTTTAAGAGTCTCAGTACATTTTAACAAAGGAGATTTTGAAGGGAATTGTGTGCTTAGCTAATAAAAATATTTGGTTTCTTGGGAAAATATAAACAGAAATACAAAGCATAAGATGTTATTCAAAGAAAATTACATGTGCAAGAAAACTGAGGTTAAGAATGAACTTCCCTTATCCCCACATGAAAATTGCTATTAATGAAATTATAGCTAGCTGGTTTGAATCACTGAAGAAGAAACTAGTAAACCTGCAAAGAAGAGGCAATTGTTGCACCTACCACAGGAGATTAGGACTTAATTAGTGGTAAGTAAACCTATCAGGGATTCATACTAACTCAGAAACACAAGCATTGAAAATGTTATCAATGTTAAGAAAGAATTACTTGATTTGTCCAAGAAATAACGATTCACTGATTATGTTTTTACACATCTGTATAAATGACCATCCTGTCCCTTGTCAGCCTCTGCCACATCTTTTAGGAGCCATCATTCAGTTCGAATCCCCATGGAGACCACCATAACCTTCAAATATTCAAACATAAACTGAATAAGGATGTGGAAAACCAGAATTTTTTAAATTATATTTTTAAATTAAGAGAAATAATTTTGAGATCATCAGTCCAAGATGCAACAGCTTTCCATCATAGGGAGAGAAATTTTGTGATAGTTATGAAAGAATTATGCAGAGAGGAAAAGTCAGATCAAAGCACTAATTTTTTAGAGAATGAAAAAATTACAGGTAAGAAGGCAGGTCCTTAAATATGTCAAAAATGCAGAGAAGCCAGAACTACATTGAATAACACTCTATCAGAAAGAGACTTAGAAACTTCATTAACTCAAAACCTGAGTGTCCTTATAATTGCCTGTAGAGTACTGGCAAATGCAAGAGGGGATTAGGTCCCCACAGAAAAGTAACTAATGCCCATATCCTTTGAATGACACTCCTGATCTTGCCTTCAGGCACAAGTAGACTGAAAGCAAGCCTTAGACCACACTGTGAGGAAGCCATTGCTCAGTATATGAAGCAATGACAGCACATGCTATTGGGAACGTGGTGGTATGGGGTGAAGATGAGATTACTTGGGAATATCATTCATGGTTTGAAGTGTAGAGCATCAATTTATTACAGAACAGATAGATCTGTGAAACAGGAGGTGCAATCTATCATCATGAACAGCTTTACAGCTTTGACAGAAGGCTCCTGGGAATCCAGCAGTGCACTGACTGGTTTTATGAGTCCAGCTAGAAAGAACGGTTCTTACTCCAGTGCTTGCCAGGTCTTAAAACATGAATGTCAAAAAAAGATGTCCAGCGTGTTAAACCAGAGATAAGATATGTATCCTAGTTAGCAAAATGGTTTACATGGGATTAGACAGAATTCTCAGAAGCCTGAAGGGCTGGTATGTGTCACCTCTGTCTATAGAAGCATGCCCATAGAAAGCACATGAGGAAGAGTGAAGCTTGCAGATAATGTAAGATACTGCGGATCAGCACCTCTGAGCCAGAGAGGGGGGAGATTACGGGAGCTCAAAAGTTCCATACTTGGCTCATGGACTAGGTCAGAGATGAGCAATTTGCTTCTTCTTACAGGAAGTCCTACTCACAGTAGATTATTTCTGAAACTTCTGAAAGGTAGACTGTGGAAGAGAGATTCAATGATACAATGCAGTAAAAGGAATGTGAGCAAGAGTTTATTTCTGTAAAATCACAAGAGGAAGGTGCTAATAGATGTCCTGGTTTGAACTAAATAGAACTAATTTTCTATTTAATGATTTTTTCTTTTCAGCTCAATCTCTTTTAAGTGGCTGAACTTGCTGAAACTAAGGGCATTGTTTTTCCCAGGCAGTGCTGCTAGAAGATATGCTCAAGGTCAGTTGTCTCATCATGGGTGCCGTGTCTGCACCTATGGCAGGGAATCGGACCCAAAACTGACCAACTAGGTATTCCATCCCACATACGTCATACTCGGTATAAAGCTGAGAGATCACGAGGATCTTGATCTTTCTTCCATCTTGAAGCCCTTCCATCTCAAACCCTTCCATCTGCCTCAATCCTGCAGACGATCTGAGAGGTCTGAGCAGAACCCTGCTAGTTTATCTGCTGCTGATCCTGATTCGTGTGTTCTGCATCCTGCTCCCACCTGTTGCTGAGTTTGGTCTGGGACTTTTCCAGTGCCCAGCTCCGCAGAGCCTCTGGTGACGTATTCGTCACTGGGGGGAGGGTGGGGGAAGGATTTTATATTGGTTTTGTATATATTTGTACATTATTGTATGTATTACATTATTTTCCTATTTACATTATTATCCTGTAGTATTAGTATTATTGTTTTATTAAATCTGTTAGTTCTATTTTCCAACCCATAAAGTCTCTCTCCCTTATTCTCTTTTCTCTTCCCTTCTGGGGAGGGGAGAGGGGTTAATAGAGAGCGTCTGTCCAGGATTTAGTGGCCAGCCCAGCTCTAAACCATGACATAGAGATGATCATAGAATCATAGAATCGTAGAATGATTTGGGTTGGAAGGGAATCTTAAAGATCATTCAGTTCCAACCCTTCTGCCATGGGCAGGGACAGCTCCCACTAGACCAGGTTATTCAAAGCCTCATTCAACCTAGCCTTGAACATTTCCAGCAAAGGGACATCCACAACTTCTCTGGGCAACCTGTTTCAGTGTCTCACTACTTTCAGAGTAAATAATTTCTTCCTAATATCTAATCTAAATCTACTCTCTTTCAGTTTAAAACTGTTACCTCTCCTCCTATGTATGACTACAGGCCCTTGTAAAAAGTTCCTCTCCAGCTTTCCTATGGGCCGTCTTCAGGAACCGGAAGGTTGCTATAAGGTCTCTCTGCAGCCTTTTCTTCTTCAGACTGAACTACTCCAACTCTCTCAGCCTGTCTTCATAGGAGAGATGCTCCAGCCCCTGATCATCTTTGCAGTCCTCCTGTTACTCCAGAAGATCCATGTTGGGGCCTCCAGAATTGTATGCAGTACTCCAGGTACTCACGAGAGCAGAGTAGAGGGGGAGAATCACCTCCCTCAACCTCATGGTTCTTTTGATGCAGCCCGGGATACAGTTGGCTTTCTGGGCTGCAAGTGCACATTGCTGGCTCATGATGACAACTAATGCCACAGACAAATGAAATTAAACAGATACATTCTTCTGGCTGTGTTTGATCACTTCGATATATTATTTCATGTGCTAGCTAGCTAGAAACAAATGTGCCAATGTTCCCCATAGCTTCTCTGCAGCCCTGGGGAAAAAGGGGATAAAAGCAATTCAGAGCACTCATGTTGCCAATGCTAACATAGCTCTGTGACCAAATCACCAAGTACTTACAAAAGAAAATATCAAAAGACAGAAAACCAGATGGTCACAGAGCACAGAAGATAACTGGAGGTGACTGTAAGTTGCAAAATGGAGTAGAAATTCTGGAGAAATAAACTCTTCCATGCATTGTAAGTTAGATCTGCTGAAAAATATATGTTTAAGAAAGGTAGAAGTCAGATGGAAAAATAGCTGCTTCTTTAAAAAAAAACAAACTGGAAGAGGTGAAATATAATGAAAGGGGATGAAAATAATACAAAATGTACAGCCACATTTGGGTTTTTCAGTCATTCACTGTGCAATTAGAGATAAATCAAAAGTTTTTCAGTTCAGTTCTGAGTCCAAGGTCAACAGAGCAGCAATTAAAAACCAGTAGCAGTAGTAAAAACTACGGCCCATCTTAGAGCATGTGTTTTATTGCTATGCACAAGCAGAATATAGTCCTTTTGACTCATACGTTGTAGGTAAGCATGGTTTTGGGGATCAAAGAACACGATTTTTTAACAAAGCTGCTATTAGCCATGGCACTGTATAAATTTGAATATTTTATTTGTCCATTTTTCTTTTAAATACTTTTAATTTTTACACTCTCTTAACTAAATCATAAAAAGAGGAACATTGTGTTAAATCTATAATCTCCCAAAGGAAATGAGAGAAAGAATTTTAGAGTTTTCTCTTTGTTGTCGTGACTTGAAAGCAAATGAACAGCTGTCATCATCCCAGATAACAAGAAAAAGCATAATCCCTTTATCAAGCGGGACATGTGGAATTCTATGCCTTAAAATAATTAAATCTATTCAGTGAAAGGAACTGTCTTTTGTTTCTGCAGTTCCTTGTCAGGAATCAGAAATCAAGTTGCAAGGAAAGATGTATCTTTGCAATGCTTCAGCTTTATGTCTAAATAAAGTCCCATTTCTGTGTTTCAGGTTGTCAGTAGTTGTGCTAGTATCATGCTGAAAGGATTATTGAATGTCAGTCATCCAAAGAGAGCTTTAGGACACTTTCCTACATTGCAATAACTATAGAAGTAAAAGCTGACTCATGTATCCATGTCTTCTTGCAAGATCATGAAGACCTGCAACTTAACGCTGTGCATCTATAAGCCTTAGGCAAAAGAAATAGGCTCTTTTATCAGGAGAAACAGTACATTTGATAATTACTTTTTCCTGTCTTAAACAAAAGTAATTTCCTATGCTGATAATGCTGAAAAGTAAGATGTTTTCCTCAGAAAAGTTTTCATACTGTAAAAGAGTCATGTGTATGTCTCTCTGTGCCAAATTTTCATTCTTTCTAGAGTAGCTTCAAGTTTTAAGGAGCTTGAAGACCCTTCATTATGACAAGCTGATTTGTTTGATCCAGTAAATTCAGATTTCCAAATAGAATTTATTTCCCTTTAATATCAAAGATACAGAATTATTTCTCACAAATTTTCAATTTTAGATGCTATCAGGAAATCCAGAAATGAAAGCAAAGTCAGATGCCTAACTGTGCATCCCCTGTTATTGCAAAACAGAGTAAAAAGACTTCACATAGTCATTTCTGTGTTTGTAGGGTTGTAGGGTTGCTCTACATCAAAATCCGCCTGTGCAAGGCAACCTCAGATGTTGCTATGCTTAATGATATGAGAACTTCACTGTAACAACTTTCCCAGAAAAACTTACTTGCACTGAAATAGGTGGATTTATCAAAATCCACATATTAAATTAATATATTTGAAAATGTCAAAAATACAGATTATCAAATATTTTAGAAACATTACTCTCAAAATAAAAAATCCTTTTTTTACTTTCTCAGTGATTTTAAAATACTTAGATTGTTTTATCAGATTTCTGATTTCTTAGGAACCTTAAACTGATTTTTTTCATTCTTCACCATTCTGGACTTATATATTTTGAAATATAAGAGTTTGCAGTGAACAGAGGTAGTCTCTTTTTTTCAGCACTGATATCTTCTGTCCTCTGCCTGTAGTTTACATGAAGGAGACAGAAAGATCTCTGTTAGCCGGTGTAATTTTTTTAAGGGAAATTTAAGAAGCCGGCCTGAGGAAGTGTCCATACATAAAATATTGTTAAGTTCCTTAATGCTTATCATTATTCTTATTCACTTTTGATCTTTTGTAGTCAGCTTTGTGAAGATAATTTTTCCACTATGGTAACAGACAAACAAACAAATGGAGTTTTAGACAAACTTTTATTTTAAATTTTTGTTTTATGTGTACATACATATCAACCTTACATTATCTAAAGTACTGAAAATATTATGTTTGATACTTTGCCATGAAATTCTCTTGGAGATATTGCTTTCATTCATACATTTGGACTTCTACAGCTGATTGGGTAACAGTTTTCCTAATACATAACATATTTCAAGATATACAGAACTGATATCCATTTCATGCTAATAATGGAGCAAGATTTTTTTGTTTTAAATCATTATGGGGAGAAAAAATAAAAAAGTACTTCACTCTCTACTATAGGCAATAGTTTTAAAATGTTTATTAGTGGACACAGGGTCCAATCCCTGCTGTGTCCATTTCAACAGATGTTTACAAATCTTACCATACTGTCTGGCATTTCTGACTATGTTCCAACTATTTTCCATATTAATGACTGTTTGGCTGTTTTGATACAGTAGATTGGATCTAATGAGATCAGCTGCTAATAAACGTTATGTATTTGTATACTGAAAACCAAGGTTCAAGTCTCCTACACAGTCTAAGGGAACATTTGACCAGAATGTTACTGGTTGACAGAGAAAGACCCTTTTCTCACACTGCTGGCATTTATTTTTGATTTTTGCTCTACAGCTCCTTCCTACACTTGGGAGAGGTGCACGGTGAAAATAACAAATCAAATATGCAGGAAAAGAAAAATTATTCCAGGAAACTGATATTCCATGTCAAAAAATAATTATTTCCATAAGAATATGAAGTAACAAGGGAGTTCCCTGTATGCATAATTTCTTTTGGTACAGTTTTTTTCTTGGATGGCTTCACTGTCATATTCCTTCTAAAATAAGACATGAAAAGAAGTAAGAAAAGTAGAAAAGTAAAAAAAAACCCACAAAACAAAACAAAAACAAAAACAAAACAAAACTAACCAAAACCAAAACCAACCAACTAACCAAACAAACAGAAATAGTTGCTTTAGGACATCTAAAACCAAATTACTCAACATAAGGTAGTCATCTACCTTAAGTTGCAATTAATCAGATTTGCAATATTTAGCAGGAAAAAATCATAGCAAAATGCTTCATTTATGATTGCCAGACTATGCAACCTTCATTGCTTTATTTTTATTGTATATGAATATATAGTCTATTTGAATAACTGATTTAAACATATAAATGGATATATTTTTATGTGAAATGCTATATTAAGTCAATAAAATTCAGAAACAAATCTAATCATAAGAAGACAAGAGAATGTATGATCTTCAACATTTCATGTTCCTTTAAGCATGAGCTGAAAAGTCACCAGTATTTATGGCTTTATTTTGGTAGACTGCATAAACCAAAAGGAACCTCAGAAATGCAATATAGATTTGAATAAAGATGCAGTTATTCAAAATTATGTTGTAATGAAGGCTGCTAAAAGTTATATCTGAATCATTCTTGGAAAGCATTTTGTTTAGGACCAGCACTAGTCCTTTTTAATTATTTTTTTTTACTGTTTCTGAGCAAGTAAAATTTTTCAGTATGTTTGGGTTATTTTGTAGAGTCGTCTATATTGAACTTCACCTTTAACACAACCGTGTGTTAAGTATCATTCTGGAAAATGCCACAATCTCGAATTTCTACAGAGTATATTCTGTGGGGTGGGTGAAAGACGATGAGTTGTGCAGCTGCCAGCATGTTTGGGGCATCTTCTATTCCACATGACTTTCCTCATGATCATTTCTGGGTAACTAAGAATATGGCATTGCAGTGAGGGTGGTGTGGTGTGTTCT